>NW_027020464.1:47500-50000 GCF_036884655.1 Musa acuminata AAA Group
AACTGGCCAAAACGGCCCAAAAACGGGCCAAAACTGGCCATTTTTGGCTGCGCGAGCGAGCGGCGAGCGGCGGACAGCGAGCGAAGCGAGAGGCAGCACCGTCCCTGCTATACGAAAGCCCCATCCAGCCCTGTGCCACCCGGGGGGTTCCAGGGTGCTGAGATGGCTGACGTTTTGCTCCGCTCTCGACGGTCACCGCGCAATGCAAGAACAGGCCAAAAACTGGCCAAAACGGCCCAAAAACGGGCCAAAACTGGCCATTTTTGGCTGCACGAGCGAGCGGCGAGCGGCGGACAGCGAGCGAAGCGAGAGGCAGCACCGTCCCTGCTATACGAAAGCCCCATCCAGCCCTGTGCCACCCGGGGGGTTCCAGGGTGCTGAGATGGCTGACGTTTTGCTCCGCTCTCGACGGTCACCGCGCAATGCAAGAACAGGCCAAAAACTGGCCAAAACGGCCCAAAAACGGGCCAAAACTGGCCATTTTTGGCTGCACGAGCGAGCGGCGAGCGGCGGACAGCGAGCGAAGCGAGAGGCAGCACCGTCCCTGCTATACGAAAGCCCCATCCAGCCCTGTGCCACCCGGGGGGTTCCAGGGTGCTGAGATGGCTGACGTTTTGCTCCGCTCTCGACGGTCACCGCGCAATGCAAGAACAGGCCAAAAACTGGCCAAAACGGCCCAAAAACGGGCCAAAACTGGCCATTTTTGGCTGCACGAGCGAGCGGCGAGCGGCGGACAGCGAGCGAAGCGAGAGGCAGCACCGTCCCTGCTATACGAAAGCCCCATCCAGCCCTGTGCCACCCGGGGGGTTCCAGGGTGCTGAGATGGCTGACGTTTTGCTCCGCTCTCGACGGTCACCGCGCAATGCAAGAACAGGCCAAAAACTGGCCAAAACGGCCCAAAAACGGGCCAAAACTGGCCATTTTTGGCTGCGCGAGCGAGCGGCGAGCGGCGGACAGCGAGCGAAGCGAGAGGCAGCACCGTCCCTGCTATACGAAAGCCCCATCCAGCCCTGTGCCACCCGGGGGGTTCCAGGGTGCTGAGATGGCTGACGTTTTGCTCCGCTCTCGACGGTCACCGCGCAATGCAAGAACAGGCCAAAAACTGGCCAAAACGGCCCAAAAACGGGCCAAAACTGGCCATTTTTGGCTGCACGAGCGAGCGGCGAGCGGCGGACAGCGAGCGAAGCGAGAGGCAGCACCGTCCCTGCTATACGAAAGCCCCATCCAGCCCTGTGCCACCCGGGGGGTTCCAGGGTGCTGAGATGGCTGACGTTTTGCTCCGCTCTCGACGGTCACCGCGCAATGCAAGAACAGGCCAAAAACTGGCCAAAACGGCCCAAAAACGGGCCAAAACTGGCCATTTTTGGCTGCACGAGCGAGCGGCGAGCGGCGGACAGCGAGCGAAGCGAGAGGCAGCACCGTCCCTGCTATACGAAAGCCCCATCCAGCCCTGTGCCACCCGGGGGGTTCCAGGGTGCTGAGATGGCTGACGTTTTGCTCCGCTCTCGACGGTCACCGCGCAATGCAAGAACAGGCCAAAAACTGGCCAAAACGGCCCAAAAACGGGCCAAAACTGGCCATTTTTGGCTGCACGAGCGAGCGGCGAGCGGCGGACAGCGAGCGAAGCGAGAGGCAGCACCGTCCCTGCTATACGAAAGCCCCATCCAGCCCTGTGCCACCCGGGGGGTTCCAGGGTGCTGAGATGGCTGACGTTTTGCTCCGCTCTCGACGGTCACCGCGCAATGCAAGAACAGGCCAAAAACTGGCCAAAACGGCCCAAAAACGGGCCAAAACTGGCCATTTTTGGCTGCACGAGCGAGCGGCGAGCGGCGGACAGCGAGCGAAGCGAGAGGCAGCACCGTCCCTGCTATACGAAAGCCCCATCCAGCCCTGTGCCACCCGGGGGGTTCCAGGGTGCTGAGATGGCTGACGTTTTGCTCCGCTCTCGACGGTCACCGCGCAATGCAAGAACAGGCCAAAAACTGGCCAAAACGGCCCAAAAACGGGCCAAAACTGGCCATTTTTGGCTGCACGAGCGAGCGGCGAGCGGCGGACAGCGAGCGAAGCGAGAGGCAGCACCGTCCCTGCTATACGAAAGCCCCATCCAGCCCTGTGCCACCCGGGGGGTTCCAGGGTGCTGAGATGGCTGACGTTTTGCTCCGCTCTCGACGGTCACCGCGCAATGCAAGAACAGGCCAAAAACTGGCCAAAACGGCCCAAAAACGGGCCAAAACTGGCCATTTTTGGCTGCACGAGCGAGCGGCGAGCGGCGGACAGCGAGCGAAGCGAGAGGCAGCACCGTCCCTGCTATACGAAAGCCCCATCCAGCCCTGTGCCACCCGGGGGGTTCCAGGGTGCTGAGATGGCTGACGTTTTGCTCCGCTCTCGACGGTCACCGCGCAATGCAAGAACAGGCCAAAAACTGGCCAAAACGGCCCAAAAACGGGCCAAAACTGGCCATTTTTGGCTGCACGAGCGAGCGGCGAGCGGCGGACAGCGA
>NW_027020464.1:60000-65000 GCF_036884655.1 Musa acuminata AAA Group
GAGGCAGCACCGTCCCTGCTATACGAAAGCCCCATCCAGCCCTGTGCCACCCGGGGGGTTCCAGGGTGCTGAGATGGCTGACGTTTTGCTCCGCTCACGACGGTCACCGCACCACGCAAGAACAGGCCAAAAACTGGCCAAAACAGCCCAAAAACGGGCCAAAACTGGCCATTTTTGGCTGCGCGAGCGAGCGGCGAGCGGCGAACAGCGAGCGAAGCGAGAGGCAGCACCGTCCCTGCTATACGAAAGCCCCATCCAGCCCTGTGCCACCCGGGGGGTTCCAGGGTGCTGAGATGGCTGACGTTTTGCTCCGCTCTCGACGGTCACCGCGCAATGCAAGAACAGGCCAAAAACTGGCCAAAACGGCCCAAAAACGGGCCAAAACTGGCCATTTTTGGCTGCGCGAGCGGCGAGCGGCGGACAGCGAGCGAAGCGAGAGGCAGCACCGTCCCTGCTATACGAAAGCCCCATCCAGCCCTGTGCCACCCGGGGGGTTCCAGGGTGCTGAGATGGCTGACGTTTTGCTCCGCTCTCGACGGTCACCGCGCAATGCAAGAACAGGCCAAAAACTGGCCAAAACGGCCCAAAAACGGGCCAAAACTGGCCATTTTTGGCTGCGCGAGCGAGCGGCGAGCGGCGGACAGCGAGCGAAGCGAGAGGCAGCACCGTCCCTGCTATACGAAAGCCCCATCCAGCCCTGTGCCACCCGGGGGGTTCCAGGGTGCTGAGATGGCTGACGTTTTGCTCCGCTCTCGACGGTCACCGCGCAATGCAAGAACAGGCCAAAAACTGGCCAAAACGGCCCAAAAACGGGCCAAAACTGGCCATTTTTGGCTGCACGAGCGAGCGGCGAGCGGCGGACAGCGAGCGAAGCGAGAGGCAGCACCGTCCCTGCTATACGAAAGCCCCATCCAGCCCTGTGCCACCCGGGGGGTTCCAGGGTGCTGAGATGGCTGACGTTTTGCTCCGCTCTCGACGGTCACCGCGCAATGCAAGAACAGGCCAAAAACTGGCCAAAACGGCCCAAAAACGGGCCAAAACTGGCCATTTTTGGCTGCACGAGCGAGCGGCGAGCGGCGGACAGCGAGCGAAGCGAGAGGCAGCACCGTCCCTGCTATACGAAAGCCCCATCCAGCCCTGTGCCACCCGGGGGGTTCCAGGGTGCTGAGATGGCTGACGTTTTGCTCCGCTCTCGACGGTCACCGCGCAATGCAAGAACAGGCCAAAAACTGGCCAAAACGGCCCAAAAACGGGCCAAAACTGGCCATTTTTGGCTGCACGAGCGAGCGGCGAGCGGCGGACAGCGAGCGAAGCGAGAGGCAGCACCGTCCCTGCTATACGAAAGCCCCATCCAGCCCTGTGCCACCCGGGGGGTTCCAGGGTGCTGAGATGGCTGACGTTTTGCTCCGCTCTCGACGGTCACCGCGCAATGCAAGAACAGGCCAAAAACTGGCCAAAACGGCCCAAAAACGGGCCAAAACTGGCCATTTTTGGCTGCGCGAGCGAGCGGCGAGCGGCGGACAGCGAGCGAAGCGAGAGGCAGCACCGTCCCTGCTATACGAAAGCCCCATCCAGCCCTGTGCCACCCGGGGGGTTCCAGGGTGCTGAGATGGCTGACGTTTTGCTCCGCTCTCGACGGTCACCGCGCAATGCAAGAACAGGCCAAAAACTGGCCAAAACGGCCCAAAAACGGGCCAAAACTGGCCATTTTTGGCTGCACGAGCGAGCGGCGAGCGGCGGACAGCGAGCGAAGCGAGAGGCAGCACCGTCCCTGCTATACGAAAGCCCCATCCAGCCCTGTGCCACCCGGGGGGTTCCAGGGTGCTGAGATGGCTGACGTTTTGCTCCGCTCTCGACGGTCACCGCGCAATGCAAGAACAGGCCAAAAACTGGCCAAAACGGCCCAAAAACGGGCCAAAACTGGCCATTTTTGGCTGCACGAGCGAGCGGCGAGCGGCGGACAGCGAGCGAAGCGAGAGGCAGCACCGTCCCTGCTATACGAAAGCCCCATCCAGCCCTGTGCCACCCGGGGGGTTCCAGGGTGCTGAGATGGCTGACGTTTTGCTCCGCTCTCGACGGTCACCGCGCAATGCAAGAACAGGCCAAAAACTGGCCAAAACGGCCCAAAAACGGGCCAAAACTGGCCATTTTTGGCTGCACGAGCGAGCGGCGAGCGGCGGACAGCGAGCGAAGCGAGAGGCAGCACCGTCCCTGCTATACGAAAGCCCCATCCAGCCCTGTGCCACCCGGGGGGTTCCAGGGTGCTGAGATGGCTGACGTTTTGCTCCGCTCTCGACGGTCACCGCGCAATGCAAGAACAGGCCAAAAACTGGCCAAAACGGCCCAAAAACGGGCCAAAACTGGCCATTTTTGGCTGCTCGAGCGAGCGGCGAGCGGCGGACAGCGAGCGAAGCGAGAGGCAGCACCGTCCCTGCTATACGAAAGCCCCATCCAGCCCTGTGCCACCCGGGGGGTTCCAGGGTGCTGAGATGGCTGACGTTTTGCTCCGCTCTCGACGGTCACCGCGCAATGCAAGAACAGGCCAAAAACTGGCCAAAACGGCCCAAAAACGGGCCAAAACTGGCCATTTTTGGCTGCACGAGCGAGCGGCGAGCGGCGGACAGCGAGCGAAGCGAGAGGCAGCACCGTCCCTGCTATACGAAAGCCCCATCCAGCCCTGTGCCACCCGGGGGGTTCCAGGGTGCTGAGATGGCTGACGTTTTGCTCCGCTCTCGACGGTCACCGCGCAATGCAAGAACAGGCCAAAAACTGGCCAAAACGGCCCAAAAACGGGCCAAAACTGGCCATTTTTGGCTGCACGAGCGAGCGGCGAGCGGCGGACAGCGAGCGAAGCGAGAGGCAGCACCGTCCCTGCTATACGAAAGCCCCATCCAGCCCTGTGCCACCCGGGGGGTTCCAGGGTGCTGAGATGGCTGACGTTTTGCTCCGCTCTCGACGGTCACCGCGCAATGCAAGAACAGGCCAAAAACTGGCCAAAACGGCCCAAAAACGGGCCAAAACTGGCCATTTTTGGCTGCACGAGCGAGCGGCGAGCGGCGGACAGCGAGCGAAGCGAGAGGCAGCACCGTCCCTGCTATACGAAAGCCCCATCCAGCCCTGTGCCACCCGGGGGGTTCCAGGGTGCTGAGATGGCTGACGTTTTGCTCCGCTCTCGACGGTCACCGCGCAATGCAAGAACAGGCCAAAAACTGGCCAAAACGGCCCAAAAACGGGCCAAAACTGGCCATTTTTGGCTGCACGAGCGAGCGGCGAGCGGCGGACAGCGAGCGAAGCGAGAGGCAGCACCGTCCCTGCTATACGAAAGCCCCATCCAGCCCTGTGCCACCCGGGGGGTTCCAGGGTGCTGAGATGGCTGACGTTTTGCTCCGCTCTCGACGGTCACCGCGCAATGCAAGAACAGGCCAAAAACTGGCCAAAACGGCCCAAAAACGGGCCAAAACTGGCCATTTTTGGCTGCACGAGCGAGCGGCGAGCGGCGGACAGCGAGCGAAGCGAGAGGCAGCACCGTCCCTGCTATACGAAAGCCCCATCCAGCCCTGTGCCACCCGGGGGGTTCCAGGGTGCTGAGATGGCTGACGTTTTGCTCCGCTCTCGACGGTCACCGCGCAATGCAAGAACAGGCCAAAAACTGGCCAAAACGGCCCAAAAACGGGCCAAAACTGGCCATTTTTGGCTGCACGAGCGAGCGGCGAGCGGCGGACAGCGAGCGAAGCGAGAGGCAGCACCGTCCCTGCTATACGAAAGCCCCATCCAGCCCTGTGCCACCCGGGGGGTTCCAGGGTGCTGAGATGGCT
Organism: Musa acuminata AAA Group; assembly: GCF_036884655.1. NCBI lineage: Eukaryota > Viridiplantae > Streptophyta > Magnoliopsida > Zingiberales > Musaceae > Musa > Musa acuminata. The sequence goes on from NW_027020464.1 coordinate 63,816, forward strand.
GACGTTTTGCTCCGCTCTCGACGGTCACCGCGCAATGCAAGAACAGGCCAAAAACTGGCCAAAACGGCCCAAAAACGGGCCAAAACTGGCCATTTTTGGCTGCACGAGCGAGCGGCGAGCGGCGGACAGCGAGCGAAGCGAGAGGCAGCACCGTCCCTGCTATACGAAAGCCCCATCCAGCCCTGTGCCACCCGGGGGGTTCCAGGGTGCTGAGATGGCTGACGTTTTGCTCCGCTCTCGACGGTCACCGCGCAATGCAAGAACAGGCCAAAAACTGGCCAAAACGGCCCAAAAACGGGCCAAAACTGGCCATTTTTGGCTGCACGAGCGAGCGGCGAGCGGCGGACAGCGAGCGAAGCGAGAGGCAGCACCGTCCCTGCTATACGAAAGCCCCATCCAGCCCTGTGCCACCCGGGGGGTTCCAGGGTGCTGAGATGGCTGACGTTTTGCTCCGCTCTCGACGGTCACCGCGCAATGCAAGAACAGGCCAAAAACTGGCCAAAACGGCCCAAAAACGGGCCAAAACTGGCCATTTTTGGCTGCACGAGCGAGCGGCGAGCGGCGGACAGCGAGCGAAGCGAGAGGCAGCACCGTCCCTGCTATACGAAAGCCCCATCCAGCCCTGTGCCACCCGGGGGGTTCCAGGGTGCTGAGATGGCTGACGTTTTGCTCCGCTCTCGACGGTCACCGCGCAATGCAAGAACAGGCCAAAAACTGGCCAAAACGGCCCAAAAACGGGCCAAAACTGGCCATTTTTGGCTGCACGAGCGAGCGGCGAGCGGCGGACAGCGAGCGAAGCGAGAGGCAGCACCGTCCCTGCTATACGAAAGCCCCATCCAGCCCTGTGCCACCCGGGGGGTTCCAGGGTGCTGAGATGGCTGACGTTTTGCTCCGCTCTCGACGGTCACCGCGCAATGCAAGAACAGGCCAAAAACTGGCCAAAACGGCCCAAAAACGGGCCAAAACTGGCCATTTTTGGCTGCACGAGCGAGCGGCGAGCGGCGGACAGCGAGCGAAGCGAGAGGCAGCACCGTCCCTGCTATACGAAAGCCCCATCCAGCCCTGTGCCACCCGGGGGGTTCCAGGGTGCTGAGATGGCTGACGTTTTGCTCCGCTCTCGACGGTCACCGCGCAATGCAAGAACAGGCCAAAAACTGGCTAAAACGGCCCAAAAACGGGCCAAAA
>NW_027020464.1:75000-77500 GCF_036884655.1 Musa acuminata AAA Group
CCATTTTTGGCTGCGCGAGCGGCGAGCGGCGGACAGCGAGCGAAGCGAGAGGCAGCACCGTCCCTGCTATACGAAAGCCCCATCCAGCCCTGTGCACCCGGGGGGTTCCAGGGTGCTGAGATGGCTGACGTTTTGCTCCGCTCTCGACGGTCACCGCGCAATGCAAGAACAGGCCAAAAACTGGCCAAAACGGCCCAAAAACGGGCCAAAACTGGCCATTTTTGGCTGCGCGAGCGAGCGGCGAGCGGCGGACAGCGAGCGAAGCGAGAGGCAGCACCGTCCCTGCTATACGAAAGCCCCATCCAGCCTGTGCCACCGGGGGGTTCCAGGGTGCTGAGATGGCTGACGTTTTGCTCCGCTCTCGACGGTCACCGCGCAATGCAAGAACAGGCCAAAAACTGGCCAAAACGGCCCAAAAACGGGCCAAAACTGGCCATTTTTGGCTGCACGAGCGAGCGGCGAGCGGCGGACAGCGAGCGAAGCGAGAGGCAGCACCGTCCCTGCTATACGAAAGCCCCATCCAGCCCTGTGCCACCCGGGGGGTTCCAGGGTGCTGAGATGGCTGACGTTTTGCTCCGCTCTCGACGGTCACCGCGCAATGCAAGAACAGGCCAAAAACTGGCCAAAACGGCCCAAAAACGGGCCAAAACTGGCCATTTTTGGCTGCACGAGCGAGCGGCGAGCGGCGGACAGCGAGCGAAGCGAGAGGCAGCACCGTCCCTGCTATACGAAAGCCCCATCCAGCCCTGTGCCACCCGGGGGGTTCCAGGGTGCTGAGATGGCTGACGTTTTGCTCCGCTCTCGACGGTCACCGCGCAATGCAAGAACAGGCCAAAAACTGGCCAAAACGGCCCAAAAACGGGCCAAAACTGGCCATTTTGGCTGCACGAGCGAGCGGCGAGCGGCGGACAGCGAGCGAAGCGAGAGGCAGCACCGTCCCTGCTATACGAAAGCCCCATCCAGCCCTGTGCCACCCGGGGGGTTCCAGGGTGCTGAGATGGCTGACGTTTTGCTCCGCTCTCGACGGTCACCGCGCAATGCAAGAACAGGCCAAAAACTGGCCAAAACGGCCCAAAAACGGGCCAAAACTGGCCATTTTTGGCTGCGCGAGCGAGCGGCGAGCGGCGGACAGCGAGCGAAGCGAGAGGCAGCACCGTCCCTGCTATACGAAAGCCCATCCAGCCCTGTGCCACCCGGGGGGTTCCAGGGTGCTGAGATGGCTGACGTTTTGCTCCGCTCTCGACGGTCACCGCGCAATGCAAGAACAGGCCAAAAACTGGCCAAAACGGCCCAAAAACGGGCCAAAACTGGCCATTTTTGGCTGCACGAGCGAGCGGCGAGCGGCGGACAGCGAGCGAAGCGAGAGGCAGCACCGTCCCTGCTATACGAAAGCCCCATCCAGCCCTGTGCCACCCGGGGGGTTCCAGGGTGCTGAGATGGCTGACGTTTTGCTCGCTCTCGACGGTCACCGCGCAATGCAAGAACAGGCCAAAAAACTGGCCAAAACGGCCCAAAAACGGGCCAAAACTGGCCATTTTTGGCTGCACGAGCGAGCGGCGAGCGGCGGACAGCGAGCGAAGCGAGAGGCAGCACCGTCCCTGCTATACGAAAGCCCCATCCAGCCCTGTGCCACCCGGGGGGGTTCCAGGGTGCTGAGATGGCTGACGTTTTGCTCCGCTCTCGACGGTCACCGCGCAATGCAAGAACAGGCCAAAAACTGGCCAAAACGGCCCAAAAACGGGCCAAAACTGGCCATTTTTGGCTGCACGAGCGAGCGGCGAGCGGCGGACAGCGAGCGAAGCGAGAGGCAGCACCGTCCCTGCTATACGAAAGCCCCATCCAGCCCTGTGCCACCCGGGGGGGTTCCAGGGTGCTGAGATGGCTGACGTTTTGCTCCGCTCTCGACGGTCACCGCGCAATGCAAGAACAGGCCAAAAACTGGCCAAAACGGCCCAAAAACGGGCCAAAACTGGCCATTTTTGGCTGCACGAGCGAGCGGCGAGCGGCGGACAGCGAGCGAAGCGAGAGGCAGCACCGTCCCTGCTATACGAAAGCCCCATCCAGCCCTGTGCCACCCGGGGGGTTCCAGGGTGCTGAGATGGCTGACGTTTTGCTCCGCTCTCGACGGTCACCGCGCAATGCAAGAACAGGCCAAAAACTGGCCAAAACGGCCCAAAAACGGGCCAAAACTGGCCATTTTTGGCTGCACGAGCGAGCGGCGAGCGGCGGACAGCGAGCGAAGCGAGAGGCAGCACCGTCCCTGCTATACGAAAGCCCCATCCAGCCCTGTGCCACCCGGGGGGTTCCAGGGTGCTGAGATGGCTGACGTTTTGCTCCGCTCTCGACGGTCACCGCGCAATGCAAGAACAGGCCAAAAACTGGCCAAAACGGCCCAAAAACGGGCCAAAACTGGCCATTTTTGGCTGCACGAGCGAGCGGCGAGCGGCGGACAGCGAGCGAAGCGAGAGGCAGCACCGTCCCTGCTATACGAAAGCCCCAT
>NW_027020464.1:90000-92500 GCF_036884655.1 Musa acuminata AAA Group
CCAAAAACTGGCCAAAACGGCCCAAAAACGGGCCAAAACTGGCCATTTTTGGCTGCGCGAGCGAGCGGCGAGCGGCGGACAGCGAGCGAAGCGAGAGGCAGCACCGTCCCTGCTATACGAAAGCCCCATCCAGCCCTGTGCCACCCGGGGGGTTCCAGGGTGCTGAGATGGCTGACGTTTTGCTCCGCTCTCGACGGTCACCGCGCAATGCAAGAACAGGCCAAAAACTGGCCAAAACGGCCCAAAAACGGGCCAAAACTGGCCATTTTTGGCTGCACGAGCGAGCGGCGAGCGGCGGACAGCGAGCGAAGCGAGAGGCAGCACCGTCCCTGCTATACGAAAGCCCCATCCAGCCCTGTGCCACCCGGGGGGTTCCAGGGTGCTGAGATGGCTGACGTTTTGCTCCGCTCTCGACGGTCACCGCGCAATGCAAGAACAGGCCAAAAACTGGCCAAAACGGCCCAAAAACGGGCCAAAACTGGCCATTTTTGGCTGCACGAGCGAGCGGCGAGCGGCGGACAGCGAGCGAAGCGAGAGGCAGCACCGTCCCTGCTATACGAAAGCCCCATCCAGCCCTGTGCCACCCGGGGGGTTCCAGGGTGCTGAGATGGCTGACGTTTTGCTCCGCTCTCGACGGTCACCGCGCAATGCAAGAACAGGCCAAAAACTGGCCAAAACGGCCCAAAAACGGGCCAAAACTGGCCATTTTTGGCTGCACGAGCGAGCGGCGAGCGGCGGACAGCGAGCGAAGCGAGAGGCAGCACCGTCCCTGCTATACGAAAGCCCCATCCAGCCCTGTGCCACCCGGGGGGTTCCAGGGTGCTGAGATGGCTGACGTTTTGCTCCGCTCTCGACGGTCACCGCGCAATGCAAGAACAGGCCAAAAACTGGCCAAAACGGCCCAAAAACGGGCCAAAACTGGCCATTTTTGGCTGCGCGAGCGAGCGGCGAGCGGCGGACAGCGAGCGAAGCGAGAGGCAGCACCGTCCCTGCTATACGAAAGCCCCATCCAGCCCTGTGCCACCCGGGGGGTTCCAGGGTGCTGAGATGGCTGACGTTTTGCTCCGCTCTCGACGGTCACCGCGCAATGCAAGAACAGGCCAAAAACTGGCCAAAACGGCCCAAAAACGGGCCAAAACTGGCCATTTTTGGCTGCACGAGCGAGCGGCGAGCGGCGGACAGCGAGCGAAGCGAGAGGCAGCACCGTCCCTGCTATACGAAAGCCCCATCCAGCCCTGTGCCACCCGGGGGGTTCCAGGGTGCTGAGATGGCTGACGTTTTGCTCCGCTCTCGACGGCGCGCAATGCAAGAACAGGCCAAAAACTGGCCAAAACGGCCCAAAAACGGGCCAAAACTGGCCATTTTTGGCTGCACGAGCGAGCGGCGAGCGGCGGACAGCGAGCGAAGCGAGAGGCAGCACCGTCCCTGCTATACGAAAGCCCCATCCAGCCCTGTGCCACCCGGGGGGTTCCAGGGTGCTGAGATGGCTGACGTTTTGCTCCGCTCTCGACGGTCACCGCGCAATGCAAGAACAGGCCAAAAACTGGCCAAAACGGCCCAAAAACGGGCCAAAACTGGCCATTTTTGGCTGCACGAGCGAGCGGCGAGCGGCGGACAGCGAGCGAAGCGAGAGGCAGCACCGTCCCTGCTATACGAAAGCCCCATCCAGCCCTGTGCCACCCGGGGGGTTCCAGGGTGCTGAGATGGCTGACGTTTTGCTCCGCTCTCGACGGTCACCGCGCAATGCAAGAACAGGCCAAAAACTGGCCAAAACGGCCCAAAAACGGGCCAAAACTGGCCATTTTTGGCTGCACGAGCGAGCGGCGAGCGGCGGACAGCGAGCGAAGCGAGAGGCAGCACCGTCCCTGCTATACGAAAGCCCCATCCAGCCCTGTGCCACCCGGGGGGTTCCAGGGTGCTGAGATGGCTGACGTTTTGCTCCGCTCTCGACGGTCACCGCGCAATGCAAGAACAGGCCAAAAACTGGCCAAAACGGCCCAAATAACGGGCCAAAACTGGCCATTTTTGGCTGCACGAGCGAGCGGCGAGCGGCGGACAGCGAGCGAAGCGAGAGGCAGCACCGTCCCTGCTATACGAAAGCCCCATCCAGCCCTGTGCCACCCGGGGGGTTCCAGGGTGCTGAGATGGCTGACGTTTTGCTCCGCTCTCGACGGTCACCGCGCAATGCAAGAACAGGCCAAAAACTGGCCAAAACGGCCCAAAAACGGGCCAAAACTGGCCATTTTTGGCTGCACGAGCGAGCGGCGAGCGGCGGACAGCGAGCGAAGCGAGAGGCAGCACCGTCCCTGCTATACGAAAGCCCCATCCAGCCCTGTGCCACCCGGGGGGTTCCAGGGTGCTGAGATGGCTGACGTTTTGCTCCGCTCTCGACGGTCACCGCGCAATGCAAGAACAGGCCAAAAAACTGGCCAAAACGGCCCAAAAACGGGCCAAAACTGGCCATTTTTGGCTGCACGAGCGAGCGGCGAGCGGCGGACAG
>NW_027020464.1:102500-107500 GCF_036884655.1 Musa acuminata AAA Group
AAGCGAGAGGCAGCACCGTCCCTGCTATACGAAAGCCCCATCCAGCCCTGTGCCACCCGGGGGGTTCCAGGGTGCTGAGATGGCTGACGTTTTGCTCCGCTCACGACGGTCACCGCACCACGCAAGAACAGGCCAAAAACTGGCCAAAACAGCCCAAAAACGGGCCAAAACTGGCCATTTTTGGCTGCGCGAGCGAGCGGCGAGCGGCGAACAGCGAGCGAAGCGAGAGGCAGCACCGTCCCTGCTATACGAAAGCCCCATCCAGCCCTGTGCCACCCGGGGGGTTCCAGGGTGCTGAGATGGCTGACGTTTTGCTCCGCTCTCGACGGTCACCGCGCAATGCAAGAACAGGCCAAAAACTGGCCAAAACGGCCCAAAAACGGGCCAAAACTGGCCATTTTTGGCTGCGCGAGCGGCGAGCGGCGGACAGCGAGCGAAGCGAGAGGCAGCACCGTCCCTGCTATACGAAAGCCCCATCCAGCCCTGTGCCACCCGGGGGGTTCCAGGGTGCTGAGATGGCTGACGTTTTGCTCCGCTCTCGACGGTCACCGCGCAATGCAAGAACAGGCCAAAAACTGGCCAAAACGGCCCAAAAACGGGCCAAAACTGGCCATTTTTGGCTGCGCGAGCGAGCGGCGAGCGGCGGACAGCGAGCGAAGCGAGAGGCAGCACCGTCCCTGCTATACGAAAGCCCCATCCAGCCCTGTGCCACCCGGGGGGTTCCAGGGTGCTGAGATGGCTGACGTTTTGCTCCGCTCTCGACGGTCACCGCGCAATGCAAGAACAGGCCAAAAACTGGCCAAAACGGCCCAAAAACGGGCCAAAACTGGCCATTTTTGGCTGCACGAGCGAGCGGCGAGCGGCGGACAGCGAGCGAAGCGAGAGGCAGCACCGTCCCTGCTATACGAAAGCCCCATCCAGCCCTGTGCCACCCGGGGGGTTCCAGGGTGCTGAGATGGCTGACGTTTTGCTCCGCTCTCGACGGTCACCGCGCAATGCAAGAACAGGCCAAAAACTGGCCAAAACGGCCCAAAAACGGGCCAAAACTGGCCATTTTTGGCTGCACGAGCGAGCGGCGAGCGGCGGACAGCGAGCGAAGCGAGAGGCAGCACCGTCCCTGCTATACGAAAGCCCCATCCAGCCCTGTGCCACCCGGGGGGTTCCAGGGTGCTGAGATGGCTGACGTTTTGCTCCGCTCTCGACGGTCACCGCGCAATGCAAGAACAGGCCAAAAACTGGCCAAAACGGCCCAAAAACGGGCCAAAACTGGCCATTTTTGGCTGCACGAGCGAGCGGCGAGCGGCGGACAGCGAGCGAAGCGAGAGGCAGCACCGTCCCTGCTATACGAAAGCCCCATCCAGCCCTGTGCCACCCGGGGGGTTCCAGGGTGCTGAGATGGCTGACGTTTTGCTCCGCTCTCGACGGTCACCGCGCAATGCAAGAACAGGCCAAAAACTGGCCAAAACGGCCCAAAAACGGGCCAAAACTGGCCATTTTTGGCTGCGCGAGCGAGCGGCGAGCGGCGGACAGCGAGCGAAGCGAGAGGCAGCACCGTCCCTGCTATACGAAAGCCCCATCCAGCCCTGTGCCACCCGGGGGGTTCCAGGGTGCTGAGATGGCTGACGTTTTGCTCCGCTCTCGACGGTCACCGCGCAATGCAAGAACAGGCCAAAAACTGGCCAAAACGGCCCAAAAACGGGCCAAAACTGGCCATTTTTGGCTGCACGAGCGAGCGGCGAGCGGCGGACAGCGAGCGAAGCGAGAGGCAGCACCGTCCCTGCTATACGAAAGCCCCATCCAGCCCTGTGCCACCCGGGGGGTTCCAGGGTGCTGAGATGGCTGACGTTTTGCTCCGCTCTCGACGGTCACCGCGCAATGCAAGAACAGGCCAAAAACTGGCCAAAACGGCCCAAAAACGGGCCAAAACTGGCCATTTTTGGCTGCACGAGCGAGCGGCGAGCGGCGGACAGCGAGCGAAGCGAGAGGCAGCACCGTCCCTGCTATACGAAAGCCCCATCCAGCCCTGTGCCACCCGGGGGGGGTTCCAGGGTGCTGAGATGGCTGACGTTTTGCTCCGCTCTCGACGGTCACCGCGCAATGCAAGAACAGGCCAAAAACTGGCCAAAACGGCCCAAAAACGGGCCAAAACTGGCCATTTTTGGCTGCACGAGCGAGCGGCGAGCGGCGGACAGCGAGCGAAGCGAGAGGCAGCACCGTCCCTGCTATACGAAAGCCCCATCCAGCCCTGTGCCACCCGGGGGGTTCCAGGGTGCTGAGATGGCTGACGTTTTGCTCCGCTCTCGACGGTCACCGCGCAATGCAAGAACAGGCCAAAAACTGGCCAAAACGGCCCAAAAACGGGCCAAAACTGGCCATTTTTGGCTGCGCGAGCGAGCGGCGAGCGGCGGACAGCGAGCGAAGCGAGAGGCAGCACCGTCCCTGCTATACGAAAGCCCCATCCAGCCCTGTGCCACCCGGGGGGTTCCAGGGTGCTGAGATGGCTGACGTTTTGCTCCGCTCTCGACGGTCACCGCGCAATGCAAGAACAGGCCAAAAACTGGCCAAAACGGCCCAAAAACGGGCCAAAACTGGCCATTTTTGGCTGCACGAGCGAGCGGCGAGCGGCGGACAGCGAGCGAAGCGAGAGGCAGCACCGTCCCTGCTATACGAAAGCCCCATCCAGCCCTGTGCCACCCGGGGGGTTCCAGGGTGCTGAGATGGCTGACGTTTTGCTCCGCTCTCGACGGTCACCGCGCAATGCAAGAACAGGCCAAAAACTGGCCAAAACGGCCCAAAAACGGGCCAAAACTGGCCATTTTTGGCTGCACGAGCGAGCGGCGAGCGGCGGACAGCGAGCGAAGCGAGAGGCAGCACCGTCCCTGCTATACGAAAGCCCCATCCAGCCCTGTGCCACCCGGGGGGTTCCAGGGTGCTGAGATGGCTGACGTTTTGCTCCGCTCTCGACGGTCACCGCGCAATGCAAGAACAGGCCAAAAACTGGCCAAAACGGCCCAAAAACGGGCCAAAACTGGCCATTTTTGGCTGCACGAGCGAGCGGCGAGCGGCGGACAGCGAGCGAAGCGAGAGGCAGCACCGTCCCTGCTATACGAAAGCCCCATCCAGCCCTGTGCCACCCGGGGGGTTCCAGGGTGCTGAGATGGCTGACGTTTTGCTCCGCTCTCGACGGTCACCGCGCAATGCAAGAACAGGCCAAAAACTGGCCAAAACGGCCCAAAAACGGGCCAAAACTGGCCATTTTTGGCTGCACGAGCGAGCGGCGAGCGGCGGACAGCGAGCGAAGCGAGAGGCAGCACCGTCCCTGCTATACGAAAGCCCCATCCAGCCCTGTGCCACCCGGGGGGTTCCAGGGTGCTGAGATGGCTGACGTTTTGCTCCGCTCTCGACGGTCACCGCGCAATGCAAGAACAGGCCAAAAACTGGCCAAAACGGCCCAAAAACGGGCCAAAACTGGCCATTTTTGGCTGCACGAGCGAGCGGCGAGCGGCGGACAGCGAGCGAAGCGAGAGGCAGCACCGTCCCTGCTATACGAAAGCCCCATCCAGCCCTGTGCCACCCGGGGGGTTCCAGGGTGCTGAGATGGCTGACGTTTTGCTCCGCTCTCGACGGTCACCGCGCAATGCAAGAACAGGCCAAAAACTGGCCAAAACGGCCCAAAAACGGGCCAAAACTGGCCATTTTTGGCTGCACGAGCGAGCGGCGAGCGGCGGACAGCGAGCGAAGCGAGAGGCAGCACCGTCCCTGCTATACGAAAGCCCCATCCAGCCCTGTGCCACCCGGGGGGTTCCAGGGTGCTGAGATGGCTGACGTTTTGCTCCGCTCTCGACGGTCACCGCGCAATGCAAGAACAGGCCAAAAACTGGCCAAAACGGCCCAAAAACGGGCCAAAACTGGCCATTTTTGGCTGCACGAGCGAGCGGCGAGCGGCGGACAGCGAGCGAAGCGAGAGGCAGCACCGTCCCTGCTATACGAAAGCCCCATCCAGCCCTGTGCCACCCGGGGGGTTCCAGGGTGCTGAGATGGCTGACGTTTTGCTCCGCTCTCGACGGTCACCGCGCAATGCAAGAACAGGCCAAAAACTGGCCAAAACGGCCCAAAAACGGGCCAAAACTGGCCATTTTTGGCTGCACGAGCGAGCGGCGAGCGGCGGACAGCGAGCGAAGCGAGAGGCAGCACCGTCCCTGCTATACGAAAGCCCCATCCAGCCCTGTGCCACCCGGGGGGTTCCAGGGTGCTGAGATGGCTGACGTTTTGCTCCGCTCTCGACGGTCACCGCGCAATGCAAGAACAGGCCAAAAACTGGCCAAAACGGCCCAAAAACGGGCCAAAACTGGCCATTTTTGGCTGCACGAGCGAGCGGCGAGCGGCGGACAGCGAGCGAAGCGAGAGGCAGCACCGTCCCTGCTATACGAAAGCCCCATCCAGCCCTGTGCCACCCGGGGGGTTCCAGGGTGCTGAGATGGCTGACGTTTTGCTCCGCTCTCGACGGTCACCGCGCAATGCAAGAACAGGCCAAAAACTGGCCAAAACGGCCCAAAAACGGGCCAAAACTGGCCATTTTTGGCTGCACGAGCGAGCGGCGAGCGGCGGACAGCGAGCGAAGCGAGAGGCAGCACCGTCCCTGCTATACGAAAGCCCCATCCAGCCCTGTGCCACCCGGGGGGTTCCAGGGTGCTGAGATGGCTGACGTTTTGCTCCGCTCTCGACGGTCACCGCGCAATGCAAGAACAGGCCAAAAACTGGCTAAAACGGCCCAAAAACGGGCCAAAACTGGCCATTTTTGGCTGCGCGAGCGAGCGGCGAGCGGCGGACAGCGAGCGAAGCGAGAGGCAGCACCGTCCCTGCTATATACGAAAGCCCCATCCAGCCCTGTGCCACCCGGGGGGTTCCAGGGTGCTGAGATGGCTGACGTTTTGCTCCGCTCACGACGGTCACCGCACCACGCAAGAACGGACCATAAACAGGCCAAAACAGCCCAAAAA
>NW_027020464.1:117500-122500 GCF_036884655.1 Musa acuminata AAA Group
CATTTTTGGCTGCGCGAGCGAGCGGCGAGCGGCGGACAGCGAGCGAAGCGAGAGGCAGCACCGTCCCTGCTATACGAAAGCCCCATCCAGCCCTGTGCCACCCGGGGGGTTCCAGGGTGCTGAGATGGCTGACGTTTTGCTCCGCTCTCGACGGTCACCGCGCAATGCAAGAACAGGCCAAAAACTGGCCAAAACGGCCCAAAAACGGGCCAAAACTGGCCATTTTTGGCTGCACGAGCGAGCGGCGAGCGGCGGACAGCGAGCGAAGCGAGAGGCAGCACCGTCCCTGCTATACGAAAGCCCCATCCAGCCCTGTGCCACCCGGGGGGTTCCAGGGTGCTGAGATGGCTGACGTTTTGCTCCGCTCTCGACGGTCACCGCGCAATGCAAGAACAGGCCAAAAACTGGCCAAAACGGCCCAAAAACGGGCCAAAACTGGCCATTTTTGGCTGCACGAGCGAGCGGCGAGCGGCGGACAGCGAGCGAAGCGAGAGGCAGCACCGTCCCTGCTATACGAAAGCCCCATCCAGCCCTGTGCCACCCGGGGGGTTCCAGGGTGCTGAGATGGCTGACGTTTTGCTCCGCTCTCGACGGTCACCGCGCAATGCAAGAACAGGCCAAAAACTGGCCAAAACGGCCCAAAAACGGGCCAAAACTGGCCATTTTTGGCTGCACGAGCGAGCGGCGAGCGGCGGACAGCGAGCGAAGCGAGAGGCAGCACCGTCCCTGCTATACGAAAGCCCCATCCAGCCCTGTGCCACCCGGGGGGTTCCAGGGTGCTGAGATGGCTGACGTTTTGCTCCGCTCTCGACGGTCACCGCGCAATGCAAGAACAGGCCAAAAACTGGCCAAAACGGCCCAAAAACGGGCCAAAACTGGCCATTTTTGGCTGCGCGAGCGAGCGGCGAGCGGCGGACAGCGAGCGAAGCGAGAGGCAGCACCGTCCCTGCTATACGAAAGCCCCATCCAGCCCTGTGCCACCCGGGGGGTTCCAGGGTGCTGAGATGGCTGACGTTTTGCTCCGCTCTCGACGGTCACCGCGCAATGCAAGAACAGGCCAAAAACTGGCCAAAACGGCCCAAAAACGGGCCAAAACTGGCCATTTTTGGCTGCACGAGCGAGCGGCGAGCGGCGGACAGCGAGCGAAGCGAGAGGCAGCACCGTCCCTGCTATACGAAAGCCCCATCCAGCCCTGTGCCACCCGGGGGGTTCCAGGGTGCTGAGATGGCTGACGTTTTGCTCCGCTCTCGACGGTCACCGCGCAATGCAAGAACAGGCCAAAAACTGGCCAAAACGGCCCAAAAACGGGCCAAAACTGGCCATTTTTGGCTGCACGAGCGAGCGGCGAGCGGCGGACAGCGAGCGAAGCGAGAGGCAGCACCGTCCCTGCTATACGAAAGCCCCATCCAGCCCTGTGCCACCCGGGGGGGGTTCCAGGGTGCTGAGATGGCTGACGTTTTGCTCCGCTCTCGACGGTCACCGCGCAATGCAAGAACAGGCCAAAAACTGGCCAAAACGGCCCAAAAACGGGCCAAAACTGGCCATTTTTGGCTGCACGAGCGAGCGGCGAGCGGCGGACAGCGAGCGAAGCGAGAGGCAGCACCGTCCCTGCTATACGAAAGCCCCATCCAGCCCTGTGCCACCCGGGGGGTTCCAGGGTGCTGAGATGGCTGACGTTTTGCTCCGCTCTCGACGGTCACCGCGCAATGCAAGAACAGGCCAAAAACTGGCCAAAACGGCCCAAAAACGGGCCAAAACTGGCCATTTTTGGCTGCGCGAGCGAGCGGCGAGCGGCGGACAGCGAGCGAAGCGAGAGGCAGCACCGTCCCTGCTATACGAAAGCCCCATCCAGCCCTGTGCCACCCGGGGGGTTCCAGGGTGCTGAGATGGCTGACGTTTTGCTCCGCTCTCGACGGTCACCGCGCAATGCAAGAACAGGCCAAAAACTGGCCAAAACGGCCCAAAAACGGGCCAAAACTGGCCATTTTTGGCTGCACGAGCGAGCGGCGAGCGGCGGACAGCGAGCGAAGCGAGAGGCAGCACCGTCCCTGCTATACGAAAGCCCCATCCAGCCCTGTGCCACCCGGGGGGTTCCAGGGTGCTGAGATGGCTGACGTTTTGCTCCGCTCTCGACGGTCACCGCGCAATGCAAGAACAGGCCAAAAACTGGCCAAAACGGCCCAAAAACGGGCCAAAACTGGCCATTTTTGGCTGCACGAGCGAGCGGCGAGCGGCGGACAGCGAGCGAAGCGAGAGGCAGCACCGTACCTGCTATACGAAAGCCCCATCCAGCCCTGTGCCACCCGGGGGGTTCCAGGGTGCTGAGATGGCTGACGTTTTGCTCCGCTCTCGACGGTCACCGCGCAATGCAAGAACAGGCCAAAAACTGGCCAAAACGGCCCAAAAACGGGCCAAAACTGGCCATTTTTGGCTGCACGAGCGAGCGGCGAGCGGCGGACAGCGAGCGAAGCGAGAGGCAGCACCGTCCCTGCTATACGAAAGCCCCATCCAGCCCTGTGCCACCCGGGGGGTTCCAGGGTGCTGAGATGGCTGACGTTTTGCTCCGCTCTCGACGGTCACCGCGCAATGCAAGAACAGGCCAAAAACTGGCCAAAACGGCCCAAAAACGGGCCAAAACTGGCCATTTTTGGCTGCACGAGCGAGCGGCGAGCGGCGGACAGCGAGCGAAGCGAGAGGCAGCACCGTCCCTGCTATACGAAAGCCCCATCCAGCCCTGTGCCACCCGGGGGGTTCCAGGGTGCTGAGATGGCTGACGTTTTGCTCCGCTCTCGACGGTCACCGCGCAATGCAAGAACAGGCCAAAAACTGGCCAAAACGGCCCAAAAACGGGCCAAAACTGGCCATTTTTGGCTGCACGAGCGAGCGGCGAGCGGCGGACAGCGAGCGAAGCGAGAGGCAGCACCGTCCCTGCTATACGAAAGCCCCATCCAGCCCTGTGCCACCCGGGGGGTTCCAGGGTGCTGAGATGGCTGACGTTTTGCTCCGCTCTCGACGGTCACCGCGCAATGCAAGAACAGGCCAAAAACTGGCCAAAACGGCCCAAAAACGGGCCAAAACTGGCCATTTTTGGCTGCACGAGCGAGCGGCGAGCGGCGGACAGCGAGCGAAGCGAGAGGCAGCACCGTCCCTGCTATACGAAAGCCCCATCCAGCCCTGTGCCACCCGGGGGGTTCCAGGGTGCTGAGATGGCTGACGTTTTGCTCCGCTCTCGACGGTCACCGCGCAATGCAAGAACAGGCCAAAAACTGGCCAAAACGGCCCAAAAACGGGCCAAAACTGGCCATTTTTGGCTGCACGAGCGAGCGGCGAGCGGCGGACAGCGAGCGAAGCGAGAGGCAGCACCGTCCCTGCTATACGAAAGCCCCATCCAGCCCTGTGCCACCCGGGGGGTTCCAGGGTGCTGAGATGGCTGACGTTTTGCTCCGCTCTCGACGGTCACCGCGCAATGCAAGAACAGGCCAAAAACTGGCCAAAACGGCCCAAAAACGGGCCAAAACTGGCCATTTTTGGCTGCACGAGCGAGCGGCGAGCGGCGGACAGCGAGCGAAGCGAGAGGCAGCACCGTCCCTGCTATACGAAAGCCCCATCCAGCCCTGTGCCACCCGGGGGGTTCCAGGGTGCTGAGATGGCTGACGTTTTGCTCCGCTCTCGACGGTCACCGCGCAATGCAAGAACAGGCCAAAAACTGGCCAAAACGGCCCAAAAACGGGCCAAAACTGGCCATTTTTGGCTGCACGAGCGAGCGGCGAGCGGCGGACAGCGAGCGAAGCGAGAGGCAGCACCGTCCCTGCTATACGAAAGCCCCATCCAGCCCTGTGCCACCCGGGGGGTTCCAGGGTGCTGAGATGGCTGACGTTTTGCTCCGCTCTCGACGGTCACCGCGCAATGCAAGAACAGGCCAAAAACTGGCCAAAACGGCCCAAAAACGGGCCAAAACTGGCCATTTTTGGCTGCACGAGCGAGCGGCGAGCGGCGGACAGCGAGCGAAGCGAGAGGCAGCACCGTCCCTGCTATACGAAAGCCCCATCCAGCCCTGTGCCACCCGGGGGGTTCCAGGGTGCTGAGATGGCTGACGTTTTGCTCCGCTCTCGACGGTCACCGCGCAATGCAAGAACAGGCCAAAAACTGGCTAAAACGGCCCAAAAACGGGCCAAAACTGGCCATTTTTGGCTGCGCGAGCGAGCGGCGAGCGGCGGACAGCGAGCGAAGCGAGAGGCAGCACCGTCCCTGCTATATACGAAAGCCCCATCCAGCCCTGTGCCACCCGGGGGGTTCCAGGGTGCTGAGATGGCTGACGTTTTGCTCCGCTCACGACGGTCACCGCACCACGCAAGAACGGACCATAAACAGGCCAAAACAGCCCAAAAACGGGCCAAAACTGGTCATTTTTGGCTGCGCGAGCGAGCGGCGAGCGGCGAACAGCGAGCGAAGCGTGAGGCAGCACCGTCCCTGCTATACGAAAGCCCCATCCAGCCCTGTGCCACCCGGGGGGTTCCAGGGTGCTGAGATGGCTGACGTTTTGCTCCGCTCACGACGGTCACCGCGCCATGCAAGAACGGACCAAAAACAGGCCAAAACAGCCCAAAAACGGGCCAAAACTGGCCATTTTTGGCTGAGCGAGCGAGCGGTGAGCGGCGAACAGCGAGCGAAGCGAGAGGCAGCACCGTCCCTGCTATACGAAAGCCCCATCCAGCCCTGTGCCACCCGGGGGGTTCCAGGGTGCTGAGATGGCTGACGTTTTGCTCCGCTCACGACGGTCGCCGTGCCACGCAAGAACGGACCAAAAACAGGCCAAAACAGCCCAAAAACGGGCCAAAACTGGCCATTTTAGGTTGCGCGAGCGAGCGGCGAGCGGCGAACAGCGAGCGAAGCGTGAGGCAGCACCGTCCCTGCTATACGAAAGCCCCATCCAGCCCTGTGCCACCCGGGGGGTTCCAAGGTGCTGAGATGGCTGACGTTTTGCTCCGCTCACGACGGTC
>NW_027020464.1:132500-135000 GCF_036884655.1 Musa acuminata AAA Group
AACAGGCCAAAAACTGGCCAAAACGGCCCAAAAACGGGCCAAAACTGGCCATTTTTGGCTGCACGAGCGAGCGGCGAGCGGCGGACAGCGAGCGAAGCGAGAGGCAGCACCGTCCCTGCTATACGAAAGCCCCATCCAGCCCTGTGCCACCCGGGGGGTTCCAGGGTGCTGAGATGGCTGACGTTTTGCTCCGCTCTCGACGGTCACCGCGCAATGCAAGAACAGGCCAAAAACTGGCCAAAACGGCCCAAAAACGGGCCAAAACTGGCCATTTTTGGCTGCGCGAGCGAGCGGCGAGCGGCGGACAGCGAGCGAAGCGAGAGGCAGCACCGTCCCTGCTATACGAAAGCCCCATCCAGCCCTGTGCCACCCGGGGGGTTCCAGGGTGCTGAGATGGCTGACGTTTTGCTCCGCTCTCGACGGTCACCGCGCAATGCAAGAACAGGCCAAAAACTGGCCAAAACGGCCCAAAAACGGGCCAAAACTGGCCATTTTTGGCTGCACGAGCGAGCGGCGAGCGGCGGACAGCGAGCGAAGCGAGAGGCAGCACCGTCCCTGCTATACGAAAGCCCCATCCAGCCCTGTGCCACCCGGGGGGTTCCAGGGTGCTGAGATGGCTGACGTTTTGCTCCGCTCTCGACGGTCACCGCGCAATGCAAGAACAGGCCAAAAACTGGCCAAAACGGCCCAAAAACGGGCCAAAACTGGCCATTTTTGGCTGCACGAGCGAGCGGCGAGCGGCGAGCGGCGGACAGCGAGCGAAGCGAGAGGCAGCACCGTCCCTGCTATACGAAAGCCCCATCCAGCCCTGTGCCACCCGGGGGGGGTTCCAGGGTGCTGAGATGGCTGACGTTTTGCTCCGCTCTCGACGGTCACCGCGCAATGCAAGAACAGGCCAAAAACTGGCCAAAACGGCCCAAAAACGGGCCAAAACTGGCCATTTTTGGCTGCACGAGCGAGCGGCGAGCGGCGGACAGCGAGCGAAGCGAGAGGCAGCACCGTCCCTGCTATACGAAAGCCCCATCCAGCCCTGTGCCACCCGGGGGGTTCCAGGGTGCTGAGATGGCTGACGTTTTGCTCCGCTCTCGACGGTCACCGCGCAATGCAAGAACAGGCCAAAAACTGGCCAAAACGGCCCAAAAACGGGCCAAAACTGGCCATTTTTGGCTGCGCGAGCGAGCGGCGAGCGGCGGACAGCGAGCGAAGCGAGAGGCAGCACCGTCCCTGCTATACGAAAGCCCCATCCAGCCCTGTGCCACCCGGGGGGTTCCAGGGTGCTGAGATGGCTGACGTTTTGCTCCGCTCTCGACGGTCACCGCGCAATGCAAGAACAGGCCAAAAACTGGCCAAAACGGCCCAAAAACGGGCCAAAACTGGCCATTTTTGGCTGCACGAGCGAGCGGCGAGCGGCGGACAGCGAGCGAAGCGAGAGGCAGCACCGTCCCTGCTATACGAAAGCCCCATCCAGCCCTGTGCCACCCGGGGGGTTCCAGGGTGCTGAGATGGCTGACGTTTTGCTCCGCTCTCGACGGTCACCGCGCAATGCAAGAACAGGCCAAAAACTGGCCAAAACGGCCCAAAAACGGGCCAAAACTGGCCATTTTTGGCTGCACGAGCGAGCGGCGAGCGGCGGACAGCGAGCGAAGCGAGAGGCAGCACCGTCCCTGCTATACGAAAGCCCCATCCAGCCCTGTGCCACCCGGGGGGTTCCAGGGTGCTGAGATGGCTGACGTTTTGCTCCGCTCTCGACGGTCACCGCGCAATGCAAGAACAGGCCAAAAACTGGCCAAAACGGCCCAAAAACGGGCCAAAACTGGCCATTTTTGGCTGCACGAGCGAGCGGCGAGCGGCGGACAGCGAGCGAAGCGAGAGGCAGCACCGTCCCTGCTATACGAAAGCCCCATCCAGCCCTGTGCCACCCGGGGGGTTCCAGGGTGCTGAGATGGCTGACGTTTTGCTCCGCTCTCGACGGTCACCGCGCAATGCAAGAACAGGCCAAAAACTGGCCAAAACGGCCCAAAAACGGGCCAAAACTGGCCATTTTTGGCTGCACGAGCGAGCGGCGAGCGGCGGACAGCGAGCGAAGCGAGAGGCAGCACCGTCCCTGCTATACGAAAGCCCCATCCAGCCCTGTGCCACCCGGGGGGTTCCAGGGTGCTGAGATGGCTGACGTTTTGCTCCGCTCTCGACGGTCACCGCGCAATGCAAGAACAGGCCAAAAACTGGCCAAAACGGCCCAAAAACGGGCCAAAACTGGCCATTTTTGGCTGCACGAGCGAGCGGCGAGCGGCGGACAGCGAGCGAAGCGAGAGGCAGCACCGTCCCTGCTATACGAAAGCCCCATCCAGCCCTGTGCCACCCGGGGGGTTCCAGGGTGCTGAGATGGCTGACGTTTTGCTCCGCTCTCGACGGTCACCGCGCAATGCAAGAACAGGCCAAAAACTGGCCAAAACGGCCCAAAAACGGGCCAAAACTGGCCATTTTTGGCTGCACGAGCGAG
>NW_027020464.1:145000-147500 GCF_036884655.1 Musa acuminata AAA Group
AGCGAGCGGAGAGCGGCGAACAGCGAGCGAAGCGCGAGGGCAGCACCGTCCCTGCTATACGAAAGCCCCATCCAGCCCTGTGCCACCCGGGGGGTTCCAGGGTGCTGAGATGGCTGACATTTTGCTCCGCTCACGACGGTCACCGCGCCACACAAGAACAGCCCAAAAACAGGCCAAAACAGCCCAAAAACGGGCCAAAACTGGCCATTTTTGGCTGCGCGAGCGAGCGGCGAGCGGCGAACAGCGAGCGAAGCGAGAGGCAGCACCGTCCCTGCTATACGAAAGCCCCATCCAGCCCTGTGCCACCCGGGGGGTTCCAGGGTGCTGAGATGGCTGACGTTTTGCTCCGCTCACGACGGTCACCGGCACCACGCAAGAACAGGCCAAAACTGGCCAAAACAGCCCAAAAACGGGCCAAAACTGGCCATTTTTGGCTGCGCGAGCGAGCGGCGAGCGGCGAACAGCGAGCGAAGCGAGAGGCAGCACCGTCCCTGCTATACGAAAGCCCCATCCAGCCCTGTGCCACCCGGGGGGTTCCAGGGTGCTGAGATGGCTGACGTTTGCTCCGCTCTCGACGGTCACCGCGCAATGCAAGAACAGGCCAAAACTGGCCAAAACGCCCAAAAACGGGCCAAAACTGGCCATTTTTGGCTGCGCGAGCGGCGAGCGGCGGACAGCGAGCGAAGCGAGAGGCAGCACCGTCCCTGCTATACGAAAGCCCCATCCAGCCCTGTGCCACCCGGGGGGTTCCAGGGTGCTGAGATGGCTGACGTTTTGCTCCGCTCTCGACGGTCACCGCGCAATGCAAGAACAGGCCAAAAACTGGCCAAAACGGCCCAAAAACGGGCCAAAACTGGCCATTTTTGGCTGCGCGAGCGAGCGGCGAGCGGCGGACAGCGAGCGAAGCGAGAGGCCAGCACCGTCCCTGCTATACGAAAGCCCCATCCAGCCCTGTGCCACCCGGGGGGTTCCAGGGTGCTGAGATGGCTGACGTTTTGCTCCGCTCTCGACGGTCACCGCGCAATGCAAGAACAGGCCAAAAACTGGCCAAAACGGCCCAAAAACGGGCCAAAACTGGCCATTTTTGGCTGCACGAGCGAGCGGCGAGCGGCGGGACAGCGAGCGAAGCGAGAGGCAGCACCGTCCCTGCTATACGAAAGCCCCATCCAGCCCTGTGCCACCCGGGGGGTTCCAGGGTGCTGAGATGGCTGACGTTTTGCTCCGCTCTCGACGGTCACCGCGCAATGCAAGAACAGGCCAAAAACTGGCCAAAACGGCCCAAAAACGGGCCAAAACTGGCCATTTTTGGCTGCACGAGCGAGCGGCGAGCGGCGGACAGCGAGCGAAGCGAGAGGCAGCACCGTCCCTGCTATACGAAAGCCCCATCCAGCCCTGTGCCACCCGGGGGGTTCCAGGGTGCTGAGATGGC
This sequence comes from Musa acuminata AAA Group, assembly GCF_036884655.1. Taxonomy (NCBI): domain Eukaryota; kingdom Viridiplantae; phylum Streptophyta; class Magnoliopsida; order Zingiberales; family Musaceae; genus Musa; species Musa acuminata. The sequence goes on from NW_027020464.1 coordinate 146,430, forward strand.
TGACGTTTTGCTCCGCTCTCGACGGTCACCGCGCAATGCAAGAACAGGCCAAAAACTGGCCAAAACGGCCCAAAAACGGGCCAAAACTGGCCATTTTTGGCTGCACGAGCGAGCGTGCGAGCGGCGGACAGCGAGCGAAGCGAGAGGCAGCACCGTCCCTGCTATACGAAAGCCCCATCCAGCCCTGTGCCACCCGGGGGGTTCCAGGGTGCTGAGATGGCTGACGTTTTGCTCCGCTCTCGACGGTCACCGCGCAATGCAAGAACAGGCCAAAAAACTGGCCAAAACGGCCCAAAAACGGGCCAAAACTGGCCATTTTTGGCTGCACGAGCGAGCGGCGAGCGGCGGACAGCGAGCGAAGCGAGAGGCAGCACCGTCCCTGCTATACGAAAGCCCCATCCAGCCCTGTGCCACCCGGGGGGTTCCAGGGTGCTGAGATGGCTGACGTTTTGCTTCCGCTCTCGACGGTCACCGCGCAATGCAAGAACAGGCAAAAACTGGCCAAAACGGCCCAAAAACGGGCCAAAACTGGCCATTTTTGGCTGCTGCGGAGCGAGCGGCGAGCGGCGGACAGCGAGCGAAGCGAGAGGCAGCACCGTCCCTGCTATATACGAAAGCCCCATCCAGCCCTGTGCCACCCGGGGGGTTCCAGGGGTGCTGAGATGGCTGACGTTTTGCTCCGCTCACGACGGTCACCGCACCACGCAAGAACGGACCATAAACAGGCCAAAACAGCCCAAAAACGGGCCAAAACTGGTCATTTTGGCTGCGCGAGCGAGCGGCGAGCGGCGAACAGCGAGCGAAGCGTGAGGCAGCACCGTCCCTGCTATACGAAAGCCCCATCCAGCCCTGTGCCACCCGGGGGGTTCCAGGGTGCTGAGATGGCTGACGTTTTGCTCCGCTCACGACGGTCACCGCGCCATGCAAGAACGGACCAAAAACAGGCCAAAACAGCCCAAAAACGGGCCAAAACTGGCCATTTTTGGCTGAGCGAGCGAGCGGTGAGCGGCGAACAGCGAGCGAAGCGAGAGGCAGCACCGTCCCTGCTATACGAAAGCCCCATCCAGCCCT
>NW_027020464.1:157500-160000 GCF_036884655.1 Musa acuminata AAA Group
GGTTCCAGGGTGCTGAGATGGCTGACGTTTTGCTCCGCTCTCGACGGTCACCGCGCAATGCAAGAACAGGCCAAAAACTGGCCAAAACGGCCCAAAAACGGGCCAAAACTGGCCATTTTTGGCTGCACGAGCGAGCGGCGAGCGGCGGACAGCGAGCGAAGCGAGAGGCAGCACCGTCCCTGCTATACGAAAGCCCCATCCAGCCCTGTGCCACCCGGGGGGTTCCAGGGTGCTGAGATGGCTGACGTTTTGCTCCGCTCTCGACGGTCACCGCGCAATGCAAGAACAGGCCAAAAACTGGCCAAAACGGCCCAAAAACGGGCCAAAACTGGCCATTTTTGGCTGCACGAGCGAGCGGCGAGCGGCGGACAGCGAGCGAAGCGAGAGGCAGCACCGTCCCTGCTATACGAAAGCCCCATCCAGCCCTGTGCCACCCGGGGGGTTCCAGGGTGCTGAGATGGCTGACGTTTTGCTCCGCTCTCGACGGTCACCGCGCAATGCAAGAACAGGCCAAAAACTGGCCAAAACGGCCCAAAAACGGGCCAAAACTGGCCATTTTTGGCTGCGCGAGCGAGCGGCGAGCGGCGGACAGCGAGCGAAGCGAGAGGCAGCACCGTCCCTGCTATACGAAAGCCCCATCCAGCCCTGTGCCACCCGGGGGGTTCCAGGGTGCTGAGATGGCTGACGTTTTGCTCCGCTCTCGACGGTCACCGCGCAATGCAAGAACAGGCCAAAAACTGGCCAAAACGGCCCAAAAACGGGCCAAAACTGGCCATTTTTGGCTGCACGAGCGAGCGGCGAGCGGCGGACAGCGAGCGAAGCGAGAGGCAGCACCGTCCCTGCTATACGAAAGCCCCATCCAGCCCTGTGCCACCCGGGGGGTTCCAGGGTGCTGAGATGGCTGACGTTTTGCTCCGCTCTCGACGGTCACCGCGCAATGCAAGAACAGGCCAAAAACTGGCCAAAACGGCCCAAAAACGGGCCAAAACTGGCCATTTTTGGCTGCACGAGCGAGCGGCGAGCGGCGGACAGCGAGCGAAGCGAGAGGCAGCACCGTCCCTGCTATACGAAAGCCCCATCCAGCCCTGTGCCACCCGGGGGGGGTTCCAGGGTGCTGAGATGGCTGACGTTTTGCTCCGCTCTCGACGGTCACCGCGCAATGCAAGAACAGGCCAAAAACTGGCCAAAACGGCCCAAAAACGGGCCAAAACTGGCCATTTTTGGCTGCACGAGCGAGCGGCGAGCGGCGGACAGCGAGCGAAGCGAGAGGCAGCACCGTCCCTGCTATACGAAAGCCCCATCCAGCCCTGTGCCACCCGGGGGGTTCCAGGGTGCTGAGATGGCTGACGTTTTGCTCCGCTCTCGACGGTCACCGCGCAATGCAAGAACAGGCCAAAAACTGGCCAAAACGGCCCAAAAACGGGCCAAAACTGGCCATTTTTGGCTGCGCGAGCGAGCGGCGAGCGGCGGACAGCGAGCGAAGCGAGAGGCAGCACCGTCCCTGCTATACGAAAGCCCCATCCAGCCCTGTGCCACCCGGGGGGTTCCAGGGTGCTGAGATGGCTGACGTTTTGCTCCGCTCTCGACGGTCACCGCGCAATGCAAGAACAGGCCAAAAACTGGCCAAAACGGCCCAAAAACGGGCCAAAACTGGCCATTTTTGGCTGCACGAGCGAGCGGCGAGCGGCGGACAGCGAGCGAAGCGAGAGGCAGCACCGTCCCTGCTATACGAAAGCCCCATCCAGCCCTGTGCCACCCGGGGGGTTCCAGGGTGCTGAGATGGCTGACGTTTTGCTCCGCTCTCGACGGTCACCGCGCAATGCAAGAACAGGCCAAAAACTGGCCAAAACGGCCCAAAAACGGGCCAAAACTGGCCATTTTTGGCTGCACGAGCGAGCGGCGAGCGGCGGACAGCGAGCGAAGCGAGAGGCAGCACCGTCCCTGCTATACGAAAGCCCCATCCAGCCCTGTGCCACCCGGGGGGTTCCAGGGTGCTGAGATGGCTGACGTTTTGCTCCGCTCTCGACGGTCACCGCGCAATGCAAGAACAGGCCAAAAACTGGCCAAAACGGCCCAAAAACGGGCCAAAACTGGCCATTTTTGGCTGCACGAGCGAGCGGCGAGCGGCGGACAGCGAGCGAAGCGAGAGGCAGCACCGTCCCTGCTATACGAAAGCCCCATCCAGCCCTGTGCCACCCGGGGGGTTCCAGGGTGCTGAGATGGCTGACGTTTTGCTCCGCTCTCGACGGTCACCGCGCAATGCAAGAACAGGCCAAAAACTGGCCAAAACGGCCCAAAAACGGGCCAAAACTGGCCATTTTTGGCTGCACGAGCGAGCGGCGAGCGGCGGACAGCGAGCGAAGCGAGAGGCAGCACCGTCCCTGCTATACGAAAGCCCCATCCAGCCCTGTGCCACCCGGGGGGTTCCAGGGTGCTGAGATGGCTGACGTTTTGCTCCGCTCTCGACGGTCACCGCGCAATGCAAGAACAGGCCAAAAAC
>NW_027020464.1:170000-172500 GCF_036884655.1 Musa acuminata AAA Group
ACAGCCCAAAAACGGGCCAAAACTGGCCATTTTTGGCTGCGCGAGCGAGCAGCGAGCGGCGGACAGCGAGCGAAGCGAGAGGCAGCACCGTCCCTGCTATACGAAAGCCCCATCCAGCCCTGTGCCACCCGGGGGGTTCCAGGGTGCTGAGATGGCTGACGTTTTGCTCCGCTCACGACGGTCGCCGCGGCACGCAAGAACAGGCCAAAAACTGGCCAAAACAGCCCAAAAACGGGCCAAAACTGGCCATTTTTTGCTGCGCGAGCGAGCGGAGAGCGGCGAACAGCGAGCGAAGCGCGAGGCAGCACCGTCCCTGCTATACGAAAGCCCCATCCAGCCCTGTGCCACCCGGGGGGTTCCAGGGTGCTGAGATGGCTGACATTTTGCTCCGCTCACGACGGTCACCGCGCCACACAAGAACAGCCCAAAAACAGGCCAAAACAGCCCAAAAACGGGCCAAAACTGGCCATTTTTGGCTGCGCGAGCGAGCGGCGAGCGGCGAACAGCGAGCGAAGCGAGAGGCAGCACCGTCCCTGCTATACGAAAGCCCCATCCAGCCCTGTGCCACCCGGGGGGTTCCAGGGTGCTGAGATGGCTGACGTTTTGCTCCGCTCACGACGGTCACCGCACCACGCAAGAACAGGCCAAAAACTGGCCAAAACAGCCCAAAAACGGGCCAAAACTGGCCATTTTTGGCTGCGCGAGCGAGCGGCGAGCGGCGAACAGCGAGCGAAGCGAGAGGCAGCACCGTCCCTGCTATACGAAAGCCCCATCCAGCCCTGTGCCACCCGGGGGGTTCCAGGGTGCTGAGATGGCTGACGTTTTGCTCCGCTCTCGACGGTCACCGCGCAATGCAAGAACAGGCCAAAAACTGGCCAAAACGGCCCAAAAACGGGCCAAAACTGGCCATTTTTGGCTGCGCGAGCGGCGAGCGGCGGACAGCGAGCGAAGCGAGAGGCAGCACCGTCCCTGCTATACGAAAGCCCCATCCAGCCCTGTGCCACCCGGGGGGTTCCAGGGTGCTGAGATGGCTGACGTTTTGCTCCGCTCTCGACGGTCACCGCGCAATGCAAGAACAGGCCAAAAACTGGCCAAAACGGCCCAAAAACGGGCCAAAACTGGCCATTTTTGGCTGCGCGAGCGAGGGCTGCAGCGAGCGAGCGGCGAGCGGCGGACAGCGAGCGAAGCGAGAGGCAGCACCGTCCCTGCTATACGAAAGCCCCATCCAGCCCTGTGCCACCCGGGGGGTTCCAGGGTGCTGAGATGGCTGACGTTTTGCTCCGCTCTCGACGGTCACCGCGCAATGCAAGAACAGGCCAAAAACTGGCCAAAACGGCCCAAAAACGGGCCAAAACTGGCCATTTTTGGCTGCACGAGCGAGCGGCGAGCGGCGGACAGCGAGCGAAGCGAGAGGCAGCACCGTCCCTGCTATACGAAAGCCCCATCCAGCCCTGTGCCACCCGGGGGGTTCCAGGGTGCTGAGATGGCTGACGTTTTGCTCCGCTCTCGACGGTCACCGCGCAATGCAAGAACAGGCCAAAAACTGGCCAAAACGGCCCAAAAACGGGCCAAAACTGGCCATTTTTGGCTGCACGAGCGAGCGGCGAGCGGCGGACAGCGAGCGAAGCGAGAGGCAGCACCGTCCCATGCTATACGAAAGCCCCATCCAGCCCTGTGCCACCCGGGGGGTTCCAGGGTGCTGAGATGGCTGACGTTTTGCTCCGCTCTCGACGGTCACCGCGCAATGCAAGAACAGGCCAAAAACTGGCCAAAACGGCCCAAAAACGGGCCAAAACTGGCCATTTTTGGCTGCACGAGCGAGCGGCGAGCGGCGGACAGCGAGCGAAGCGAGAGGCAGCACCGTCCCTGCTATACGAAAGCCCCATCCAGCCCTGTGCCACCCGGGGGGTTCCAGGGTGCTGAGATGGCTGACGTTTTGCTCCGCTCTCGACGGTCACCGCGCAATGCAAGAACAGGCCAAAAACTGGCCAAAACGGCCCAAAAACGGGCCAAAACTGGCCATTTTTGCTGCAGCGAGCGAGCGGCGAGCGGCGGACAGCGAGCGAAGCGAGAGGCAAGCACCGTCCCTGCTATATACGAAAGCCCCATCCAGCCCTGTGCCACCCGGGGGGTTCCAGGGTGCTGAGATGGCTGACGTTTTGCTCCGCTCACAGACGGTCACCGCACCACGGCAAGAACGGACCATAAACAGGCCAAAACAGCCCAAAAACAGGGCCAAAAACTGTCCTTTTTTGGCTGCGCGAGCGAGCGGCGAGCGGCGAACAGCGAGCGAAGCGTGAGGCAGCACCGTCCCTCTATACGAAAGCCCCATCAGCCCTGTGCCACCCGGGGGGTTCCAGGGTGCTGAGATGGCTGACGTTTTGCTCCGCTCACGACGGTCACCGCACCACGCAAGAACGGACCATAAACAGGCCAAAACAGCCCAAAAACGGGCCAAAACTGGTCATTTTTGGCTGCGCGAGGCGAGCGGCGAGCGGCG
>NW_027020464.1:192500-197500 GCF_036884655.1 Musa acuminata AAA Group
AGCCCCATCCAGCCCTGTGCCACCCGGGGGGTTCCAGGGTGCTGAGATGGCTGACATTTTGCTCCGCTCACGACGGTCGCCGCGGCACACAAGAACAGCCCAAAAACAGGCCAAAACAGCCCAAAAACGGGCCAAAACTGGCCATTTTTGGCTGCGCGAGCGAGCAGCGAGCGGCGGACAGCGAGCGAAGCGAGAGGCAGCACCGTCCCTGCTATACGAAAGCCCCATCCAGCCCTGTGCCACCCGGGGGGTTCCAGGGTGCTGAGATGGCTGACGTTTTGCTCCGCTCACGACGGTCGCCGCGGCACGCAAGAACAGGCCAAAAACTGGCCAAAACAGCCCAAAAACGGGCCAAAACTGGCCATTTTTTGCTGCGCGAGCGAGCGGAGAGCGGCGAACAGCGAGCGAAGCGCGAGGCAGCACCGTCCCTGCTATACGAAAGCCCCATCCAGCCCTGTGCCACCCGGGGGGTTCCAGGGTGCTGAGATGGCTGACATTTTGCTCCGCTCACGACGGTCACCGCGCCACACAAGAACAGCCCAAAAACAGGCCAAAACAGCCCAAAAACGGGCCAAAACTGGCCATTTTTGGCTGCGCGAGCGAGCGGCGAGCGGCGAACAGCGAGCGAAGCGAGAGGCAGCACCGTCCCTGCTATACGAAAGCCCCATCCAGCCCTGTGCCACCCGGGGGGTTCCAGGGTGCTGAGATGGCTGACGTTTTGCTCCGCTCACGACGGTCACCGCACCACGCAAGAACAGGCCAAAAACTGGCCAAAACAGCCCAAAAACGGGCCAAAACTGGCCATTTTTGGCTGCGCGAGCGAGCGGCGAGCGGCGAACAGCGAGCGAAGCGAGAGGCAGCACCGTCCCTGCTATACGAAAGCCCCATCCAGCCCTGTGCCACCCGGGGGGTTCCAGGGTGCTGAGATGGCTGACGTTTTGCTCCGCTCTCGACGGTCACCGCGCAATGCAAGAACAGGCCAAAAACTGGCCAAAACGGCCCAAAAACGGGCCAAAACTGGCCATTTTTGGCTGCGCGAGCGGCGAGCGGCGGACAGCGAGCGAAGCGAGAGGCAGCACCGTCCCTGCTATACGAAAGCCCCATCCAGCCCTGTGCCACCCGGGGGGTTCCAGGGTGCTGAGATGGCTGACGTTTTGCTCCGCTCTCGACGGTCACCGCGCAATGCAAGAACAGGCCAAAAACTGGCCAAAACGGCCCAAAAACGGGCCAAAACTGGCCATTTTTGGCTGCGCGAGCGAGCGGCGAGCGGCGGACAGCGAGCGAAGCGAGAGGCAGCACCGTCCCTGCTATACGAAAGCCCCATCCAGCCCTGTGCCACCCGGGGGGTTCCAGGGTGCTGAGATGGCTGACGTTTTGCTCCGCTCTCGACGGTCACCGCGCAATGCAAGAACAGGCCAAAAACTGGCCAAAACGGCCCAAAAACGGGCCAAAACTGGCCATTTTTGGCTGCACGAGCGAGCGGCGAGCGGCGGACAGCGAGCGAAGCGAGAGGCAGCACCGTCCCTGCTATACGAAAGCCCCATCCAGCCCTGTGCCACCCGGGGGGTTCCAGGGTGCTGAGATGGCTGACGTTTTGCTCCGCTCTCGACGGTCACCGCGCAATGCAAGAACAGGCCAAAAACTGGCCAAAACGGCCCAAAAACGGGCCAAAACTGGCCATTTTTGGCTGCACGAGCGAGCGGCGAGCGGCGGACAGCGAGCGAAGCGAGAGGCAGCACCGTCCCTGCTATACGAAAGCCCCATCCAGCCCTGTGCCACCCGGGGGGTTCCAGGGTGCTGAGATGGCTGACGTTTTGCTCCGCTCTCGACGGTCACCGCGCAATGCAAGAACAGGCCAAAAACTGGCCAAAACGGCCCAAAAACGGGCCAAAACTGGCCATTTTTGGCTGCACGAGCGAGCGGCGAGCGGCGGACAGCGAGCGAAGCGAGAGGCAGCACCGTCCCTGCTATACGAAAGCCCCATCCAGCCCTGTGCCACCCGGGGGGTTCCAGGGTGCTGAGATGGCTGACGTTTTGCTCCGCTCTCGACGGTCACCGCGCAATGCAAGAACAGGCCAAAAACTGGCCAAAACGGCCCAAAAACGGGCCAAAACTGGCCATTTTTGGCTGCGCGATCGAGCGGCGAGCGGCGGACAGCGAGCGAAGCGAGAGGCAGCACCGTCCCTGCTATACGAAAGCCCCATCCAGCCCTGTGCCACCCGGGGGGTTCCAGGGTGCTGAGATGGCTGACGTTTTGCTCCGCTCTCGACGGTCACCGCGCAATGCAAGAACAGGCCAAAAACTGGCCAAAACGGCCCAAAAACGGGCCAAAACTGGCCATTTTTGGCTGCACGAGCGAGCGGCGAGCGGCGGACAGCGAGCGAAGCGAGAGGCAGCACCGTCCCTGCTATACGAAAGCCCCATCCAGCCCTGTGCCACCCGGGGGGTTCCAGGGTGCTGAGATGGCTGACGTTTTGCTCCGCTCTCGACGGTCACCGCGCAATGCAAGAACAGGCCAAAAACTGGCCAAAACGGCCCAAAAACGGGCCAAAACTGGCCATTTTTGGCTGCACGAGCGAGCGGCGAGCGGCGGACAGCGAGCGAAGCGAGAGGCAGCACCGTCCCTGCTATACGAAAGCCCCATCCAGCCCTGTGCCACCCGGGGGGGGTTCCAGGGTGCTGAGATGGCTGACGTTTTGCTCCGCTCTCGACGGTCACCGCGCAATGCAAGAACAGGCCAAAAACTGGCCAAAACGGCCCAAAAACGGGCCAAAACTGGCCATTTTTGGCTGCACGAGCGAGCGGCGAGCGGCGGACAGCGAGCGAAGCGAGAGGCAGCACCGTCCCTGCTATACGAAAGCCCCATCCAGCCCTGTGCCACCCGGGGGGTTCCAGGGTGCTGAGATGGCTGACGTTTTGCTCCGCTCTCGACGGTCACCGCGCAATGCAAGAACAGGCCAAAAACTGGCCAAAACGGCCCAAAAACGGGCCAAAACTGGCCATTTTTGGCTGCGCGAGCGAGCGGCGAGCGGCGGACAGCGAGCGAAGCGAGAGGCAGCACCGTCCCTGCTATACGAAAGCCCCATCCAGCCCTGTGCCACCCGGGGGGTTCCAGGGTGCTGAGATGGCTGACGTTTTGCTCCGCTCTCGACGGTCACCGCGCAATGCAAGAACAGGCCAAAAACTGGCCAAAACGGCCCAAAAACGGGCCAAAACTGGCCATTTTTGGCTGCACGAGCGAGCGGCGAGCGGCGGACAGCGAGCGAAGCGAGAGGCAGCACCGTCCCTGCTATACGAAAGCCCCATCCAGCCCTGTGCCACCCGGGGGGTTCCAGGGTGCTGAGATGGCTGACGTTTTGCTCCGCTCTCGACGGTCACCGCGCAATGCAAGAACAGGCCAAAAACTGGCCAAAACGGCCCAAAAACGGGCCAAAACTGGCCATTTTTGGCTGCACGAGCGAGCGGCGAGCGGCGGACAGCGAGCGAAGCGAGAGGCAGCACCGTCCCTGCTATACGAAAGCCCCATCCAGCCCTGTGCCACCCGGGGGGTTCCAGGGTGCTGAGATGGCTGACGTTTTGCTCCGCTCTCGACGGTCACCGCGCAATGCAAGAACAGGCCAAAAACTGGCCAAAACGGCCCAAAAACGGGCCAAAACTGGCCATTTTTGGCTGCACGAGCGAGCGGCGAGCGGCGGACAGCGAGCGAAGCGAGAGGCAGCACCGTCCCTGCTATACGAAAGCCCCATCCAGCCCTGTGCCACCCGGGGGGTTCCAGGGTGCTGAGATGGCTGACGTTTTGCTCCGCTCTCGACGGTCACCGCGCAATGCAAGAACAGGCCAAAAACTGGCCAAAACGGCCCAAAAACGGGCCAAAACTGGCCATTTTTGGCTGCACGAGCGAGCGGCGAGCGGCGGACAGCGAGCGAAGCGAGAGGCAGCACCGTCCCTGCTATACGAAAGCCCCATCCAGCCCTGTGCCACCCGGGGGGTTCCAGGGTGCTGAGATGGCTGACGTTTTGCTCCGCTCTCGACGGTCACCGCGCAATGCAAGAACAGGCCAAAAACTGGCCAAAACGGCCCAAAAACGGGCCAAAACTGGCCATTTTTGGCTGCACGAGCGAGCGGCGAGCGGCGGACAGCGAGCGAAGCGAGAGGCAGCACCGTCCCTGCTATACGAAAGCCCCATCCAGCCCTGTGCCACCCGGGGGGTTCCAGGGTGCTGAGATGGCTGACGTTTTGCTCCGCTCTCGACGGTCACCGCGCAATGCAAGAACAGGCCAAAAACTGGCCAAAACGGCCCAAAAACGGGCCAAAACTGGCCATTTTTGGCTGCACGAGCGAGCGGCGAGCGGCGGACAGCGAGCGAAGCGAGAGGCAGCACCGTCCCTGCTATACGAAAGCCCCATCCAGCCCTGTGCCACCCGGGGGGTTCCAGGGTGCTGAGATGGCTGACGTTTTGCTCCGCTCTCGACGGTCACCGCGCAATGCAAGAACAGGCCAAAAACTGGCCAAAACGGCCCAAAAACGGGCCAAAACTGGCCATTTTTGGCTGCACGAGCGAGCGGCGAGCGGCGGACAGCGAGCGAAGCGAGAGGCAGCACCGTCCCTGCTATACGAAAGCCCCATCCAGCCCTGTGCCACCCGGGGGGTTCCAGGGTGCTGAGATGGCTGACGTTTTGCTCCGCTCTCGACGGTCACCGCGCAATGCAAGAACAGGCCAAAAACTGGCCAAAACGGCCCAAAAACGGGCCAAAACTGGCCATTTTTGGCTGCACGAGCGAGCGGCGAGCGGCGGACAGCGAGCGAAGCGAGAGGCAGCACCGTCCCTGCTATACGAAAGCCCCATCCAGCCCTGTGCCACCCGGGGGGTTCCAGGGTGCTGAGATGGCTGACGTTTTGCTCCGCTCTCGACGGTCACCGCGCAATGCAAGAACAGGCCAAAAACTGGCCAAAACGGCCCAAAAACGGGCCAAAACTGGCCATTTTTGGCTGCGCGAGCG
>NW_027020465.1:20000-27500 GCF_036884655.1 Musa acuminata AAA Group
CCCCATCCAGCCCTGTGCCACCCGGGGGGTTCCAGGGTGCTGAGATGGCTGACGTTTTGCTCCGCTCACGACGGTCGCCGCGGCACGCAAGAACAGGCCAAAAACTGGCCAAAACAGCCCAAAAACGGGCCAAAACTGGCCATTTTTTGCTGCGCGAGCGAGCGGAGAGCGGCGAACAGCGAGCGAAGCGCGAGGCAGCACCGTCCCTGCTATACGAAAGCCCCATCCAGCCCTGTGCCACCCGGGGGGTTCCAGGGTGCTGAGATGGCTGACATTTTGCTCCGCTCACGACGGTCACCGCGCCACACAAGAACAGCCCAAAAACAGGCCAAAACAGCCCAAAAACGGGCCAAAACTGGCCATTTTTGGCTGCGCGAGCGAGCGGCGAGCGGCGAACAGCGAGCGAAGCGAGAGGCAGCACCGTCCCTGCTATACGAAAGCCCCATCCAGCCCTGTGCCACCCGGGGGGTTCCAGGGTGCTGAGATGGCTGATGTTTTGCTCCGCTCACGACGGTCACCGCACCACGCAAGAACAGGCCAAAAACTGGCCAAAACAGCCCAAAAACGGGCCAAAACTGGCCATTTTTGGCTGCGCGAGCGAGCGGCGAGCGGCGAACAGCGAGCGAAGCGAGAGGCAGCACCGTCCCTGCTATACGAAAGCCCCATCCAGCCCTGTGCCACCCGGGGGGTTCCAGGGTGCTGAGATGGCTGACGTTTTGCTCCGCTCTCGACGGTCACCGCGCAATGCAAGAACAGGCCAAAAACTGGCCAAAACGGCCCAAAAACGGGCCAAAACTGGCCATTTTTGGCTGCGCGAGCGGCGAGCGGCGGACAGCGAGCGAAGCGAGAGGCAGCACCGTCCCTGCTATACGAAAGCCCCATCCAGCCCTGTGCCACCCGGGGGGTTCCAGGGTGCTGAGATGGCTGACGTTTTGCTCCGCTCTCGACGGTCACCGCGCAATGCAAGAACAGGCCAAAAACTGGCCAAAACGGCCCAAAAACGGGCCAAAACTGGCCATTTTTGGCTGCGCGAGCGAGCGGCGAGCGGCGGACAGCGAGCGAAGCGAGAGGCAGCACCGTCCCTGCTATACGAAAGCCCCATCCAGCCCTGTGCCACCCGGGGGGTTCCAGGGTGCTGAGATGGCTGACGTTTTGCTCCGCTCTCGACGGTCACCGCGCAATGCAAGAACAGGCCAAAAACTGGCCAAAACGGCCCAAAAACGGGCCAAAACTGGCCATTTTTGGCTGCACGAGCGAGCGGCGAGCGGCGGACAGCGAGCGAAGCGAGAGGCAGCACCGTCCCTGCTATACGAAAGCCCCATCCAGCCCTGTGCCACCCGGGGGGTTCCAGGGTGCTGAGATGGCTGACGTTTTGCTCCGCTCTCGACGGTCACCGCGCAATGCAAGAACAGGCCAAAAACTGGCCAAAACGGCCCAAAAACGGGCCAAAACTGGCCATTTTTGGCTGCACGAGCGAGCGGCGAGCGGCGGACAGCGAGCGAAGCGAGAGGCAGCACCGTCCCTGCTATACGAAAGCCCCATCCAGCCCTGTGCCACCCGGGGGGTTCCAGGGTGCTGAGATGGCTGACGTTTTGCTCCGCTCTCGACGGTCACCGCGCAATGCAAGAACAGGCCAAAAACTGGCCAAAACGGCCCAAAAACGGGCCAAAACTGGCCATTTTTGGCTGCACGAGCGAGCGGCGAGCGGCGGACAGCGAGCGAAGCGAGAGGCAGCACCGTCCCTGCTATACGAAAGCCCCATCCAGCCCTGTGCCACCCGGGGGGTTCCAGGGTGCTGAGATGGCTGACGTTTTGCTCCGCTCTCGACGGTCACCGCGCAATGCAAGAACAGGCCAAAAACTGGCCAAAACGGCCCAAAAACGGGCCAAAACTGGCCATTTTTGGCTGCACGAGCGAGCGGCGAGCGGCGGACAGCGAGCGAAGCGAGAGGCAGCACCGTCCCTGCTATACGAAAGCCCCATCCAGCCCTGTGCCACCCGGGGGGTTCCAGGGTGCTGAGATGGCTGACGTTTTGCTCCGCTCTCGACGGTCACCGCGCAATGCAAGAACAGGCCAAAAACTGGCCAAAACGGCCCAAAAACGGGCCAAAACTGGCCATTTTTGGCTGCGCGAGCGAGCGGCGAGCGGCGGACAGCGAGCGAAGCGAGAGGCAGCACCGTCCCTGCTATATACGAAAGCCCCATCCAGCCCTGTGCCACCCGGGGGGTTCCAGGGTGCTGAGATGGCTGACGTTTTGCTCCGCTCACGACGGTCACCGCACCACGCAAGAACGGACCATAAACAGGCCAAAACAGCCCAAAAACGGGCCAAAACTGGTCATTTTTGGCTGCGCGAGCGAGCGGCGAGCGGCGAACAGCGAGCGAAGCGTGAGGCAGCACCGTCCCTGCTATACGAAAGCCCCATCCAGCCCTGTGCCACCCTGTCACGAACGGTCGTCGCGCACCCGCAACAACTTCGTTCAACGAACCGTTCGTCGCTCACACCCGCATGTACAGCTGCTTAACAGCATGTTTTCCCATGGTTTTGGGTCATTTTGCTTGTAAATATGTAAGTTCGAACAAGCTGCAGCGTTGCAAAGCGATCGCTCACCGAACCGAGCAAAACAGCCCCAAAACAGCCCAAAACGGCTTCGTTTTCGCGTGCCGCGGGAGGTGAGCGGAGTGCTGCCTCCGCTCACCAAAATGTCAGCCATCTCAGCACCCAGGAACCCCCCGGGTGGCACATGGCTGGATGGGGCTTCGGTTATATACCGGGCGTTGAACACTCTTTCGCAAGTTCGCACGTGACCTTTACGGGAACTTGGTGTTGCGTCCGGGACCAGGTGAGCGGCTGTTTGTGGGCTTGCAGCTGTTTGTTCATCCTTGAAAGCCTTGCTTTTCCCCCTCTCCCTCTTTTCTCTTGTGCACACAAGGTGTTCGACGAATTGCTTGTAAAGCTTTCCTTTTCGCGAGACTTCGGGACGTGTCCGTTGCTCGTTCTTTCGATCTAACTCTCTTTCTCTTTTACAGGTCCTTCGGGACCTGCGAGAGGTTACAAAGTGGGCTGATCCTTGCGGAGCAAGATCGCAAGGGCGAAGCGCGACTTAGGCAAGGCAAGCTAAGTTCGCGTCTTTGCCGCAAGAGTGACTCGCGACTTAGGCAACGCAAGCTAAGTTCGCGTCGTTGGCCGCAAGGGTGCCGCACGCCTTAGGCAATTCCAGCTAAGGTCGTGACATTGTGGTATCAGAGCGGGCAAGCTCTTCAATCGAACAGCGAACGAACTTCGCAACTTCGCCATGGCAAAGCATCGTGGCGAATCAAGCAAGACGGGGCAGGCCGGACCCTTGCCCCAAGCAGCCGCAGGTGGGCTGCATGTGCACACTCGCTCTCATGCTGTTGGAGCCGCTCATGAGGATCGCGGCAGCGAACAGGATGAGCGAGAAGTTGGCAACTCTCCGCGAGCGGAGGAAGCGCAATCTGGTGCGCTAACTGGGAAAAAGAGTCATAAGGAGAGACTCACGACGGCGGAAACCCGCCTGGATGTTCTTGAAGCGAGCATGGAGGAACTCTACCATGGCCAACAAAGACTTGTTGGGGTAGAGAGCTCGCAAGAGGAAGCGGAGTCCAGGATCGACAAGGTCGAGGCCCTAGTCGACCGACTGTCCGATGACACCAAGGACTCCGTGCAGCACTTACAAGATGTTGTGGCGGAACTCACGGCGAAGGTGGCTATGCTCACAAGAACGCTAAATGCGGGAGGAGGCAACACCCGCGTTGCACCGCCACAAAACTTGAGGGCACCTGAGCCCCATGGATACGGAGGGGCCAGAGATGCCAAGGAGCTCGAGAACTTTCTGTTCGACATGGAACAATACTTCCGAGCTACGAGACCCGATTCTGAAGATACCAAAGTTTCAATAGCAACAATGTATCTGAACGGAGATGCGAAACTTTGGTGGCGAACTCGTTGGGAGGAAATCCAACAAGGTCGGTGTCGAGTCGACACATGGGAAGACTTGAAGCGAGAGTTGAGAACTCAGTTCCTACCGGAGAACACAGAGTTCGTCGCAAGAAGGAAGTTGAGACAACTCCGCCAAAGTACCACCATCCGAGACTATGTAAAGCAGTTTTCTGCACTGATGCTGGACATACAGGACATGTCCGAGAAGGACAAGTTGTTCAGTTTCCTTGATGGTTTGAAACCATGGGCTCAGCAAGAGCTGAATCGAAGGAATGTTACCGACGTGGTCGGGGCAATTGCAGCTGCAGAAAGGCTCACCGACTTCGTTTCCTCTGAAGACCCAGCGAGAAGGAAACAATCTTCAAGCAATCGCCCTCAAAAACATTCTCGAGGGAAGGAGCTCGGGGGCGAACAGAAGAAGAAGAGCTCCCACAAAGGGCCGAACCCAAAAGGCAAGGCCTCGAAACCTGGAGGATGCTTCTTGTGCGGAGGACCGCACATGGTAAGGGAGTGCCCACAGAAGCAGGCACTCAACGCTTTGACAGCTTCTATCCACCCTCCCCGATCGGACAAGGGCAAAGCTGTTGCCCTTAGCTCAAGCAGTTCTGAATCCAGCAGCGACGATGAAGAGTCGCAAGGACCCCGAATGGGAGCAATGCGTTTGTTGAACGCTATGCGGGGTCAAGTGGGGGAGAACATGAAGACGAAGGCACAAAAAGCAGGAAGTAGTGAACTGATGTATGTGGACATCAAGCTGAATGGCCAAACGACCCGTGCAATGGTGGACACGGGCGCTACCCACAACTTCATAGCCGATCGTGAAGCACAGCGACTTGGGTTGACATTGGAGAAGAGCCCAAGCCGAATGAAAGCAGTGAACTCGGAGGCCAGGCGAATCTCCGGATTGGCGAAGGGAGTTCCCATCAGAATCGGGACTTGGAGCGGAACCACCAACATGATGGCCGTGCCACTAGACGACTTCCAAGTGATTCTTGGAATGGAGTTTATGCACGCGGCGAAGTTGGTGCCGATGCCATTCTTGAATTCCCTATGTATGATGGGAGGCGATGACCCCTGTGTGGTGCCCGTCTCTCGGAGAGGAACCAAGGAGCCCCAACATATTTCGGCATTACAATTGAAGAAAGGGGTGCGAAAGGGCGAACTAACATTCGTGGCTGCTATGAAGCTAGAGCCACTCAATGAAGAAGCCATTCAAGAACCTGCTGTGGTGGCCAACGTCCTGAAGGAGTTCAAAGACGTTATGCCACCTGAGTTGCCGAAGACTCTTCCGCCACGCAGAGGCGTGGATCACAGTATTGAGCTGGAGCCAGGAGTGAAGCCTCCAGCGAGACCACCCTATCGCATGGCCCCGCCAGAGTTGGCAGAACTCAGAAAGCAGTTAGGTGAACTGCTAAGCGGTGGTCTCATCCGCAGCTCAAAAGCACCTTTCGGAGCTCCAGTTCTCTTTCAGAAGAAACAAGATGGGAGCCTCCGATTATGCGTCGACTACCGAGCCCTCAACAAAGTAACAGTGAAGAACAAGTATCCCATCCCGCTCATCGCGGACTTGTTCGACCAATTGGGCAAGGCGAAGTATTTCTCAAAACTCGACCTTCGGTCGGGGTATTGGCAGGTGCGCATTGCTGAAGGCGACGAAGCAAAGACTACATGTGTGACCAGATATGGAGCGTTTGAGTTCTTGGTGATGCCTTTCGGCTTAACCAACGCTCCGGCAACATTCTGTACTCTCATGAACCAGCTATTCAAGGAGTATTTGGATAAGTTCGTGGTCGTCTACTTGGACGACATCGTCGTTTACAGCCAAACGCTCGAGGAGCACGTCAAGCACCTTCGGACGATTTTCAAGGTTCTCAGGGAGAACACTTTGTTCGTAAAAAGGGAGAAATGCTACTTTGCTCAGACTGAGATCCTGTTCTTGGGGCACCGAATCGGTGATGGCTCCATCCGAATGGACAAGTCGAAGGTGCAAGCAGTTGCGGAATGGCGAACTCCAAAGAAGGTGCCAGAGTTGAGATCCTTCCTTGGTTTCGTCAACTACTACCGACGCTTCATTGCTGGATATTCGAAGCGGGCAACCCCACTGACGGAGTTGCTGAAGAAGGAGCAGCCTTGGAAGTGGTCTGACAAATGTGAGATAGCATTCCAAGATCTGAAGGCTGCTGTTCTGGAAGAACCAGTGCTCAAATTGCCAAACTATGGAGAGCCCTTTGAAGTCCATACAGATGCTTCGGACTTTGCTATTGGTGGAGTACTCATGCAAGAAGGTCATCCGGTGGCCTACGAGAGCCGTAAACTCAACGAGACCGAGAGGCGGTATCCAGTGCATGAGAAGGAGATGACAGCGGTGATCCACTGCCTACGAGTTTGGCGACACTACCTCCTTGGGTCGCGATTTGTGCTGAGGACAGACAACATCGCCTTGAGTTATTTCCAAACTCAGAAGAAGCTCTCCCCAAAGCAAGCACGGTGGCAGGACTTCCTGGCTGAATTTGATATGGCAATGGAATATAAGCCCGGGAAGGCGAATGTCGTGGCCGATGCGCTGAGTCGGAAGGTGGAGTGCGTGAATGCTGCACAACTGGAGGGCAGAGGCCAAGCAAGTCAGTTACACTCAACCTTCCTTTCCCGAATCAGAGATGGACTGTATAGTGATCCCCAGGCAGTTATCCTGATGCAGCTCATCAAAGAAGGCAAAGCACGACGATTTTGGGTCCAGGAGGGACTTGTTTACACAAAAGGGAATAGGGTTTATGTTCCCCGAGTGGACAATCTAAGGCGTGAACTCTTGAAAGAGTGTCACGATTCCCTTTGGGCTGGACACCCCGGCATTCACAGAACGTTGGCTCTCGTGGAGAGGGCCTTCTACTGGCCAAAAATGGGGATTGATGTGGAGGAGTATGTTCGAACATGCCTTACTTGCCAACAAGACAAGGTGGAGCAGCGGAAGCCGGTGGGACTTTTGGAGCCGTTGCCCGTACCAGAAAGGCCTTGGGAGAGCATTTCCTTAGACTTCATATCAAGCTTGCCACCTGTAGGGGGACTTGGATCGATACTTGTGGTGGTCGATCGGTTTTCAAAGTATGCAACTTTCATTGCTGCTCCCCTACACTGTTCAGCTGAAGAGGCGGCCAGACTGATGATGAAGGGTGTAGTGAAGTATTGGGGAGTCCCACACAATATCATTAGTGATCGAGACGCTCGGTTTCTGGGACGGTTCTGGACCGAGCTATTCAAATTGTTGGGATCAAAGTTATACTTCTCTACAAGCCTCCACCCCCAGACGGATGGTCAGACTGAAAGAATAAATTCGCTCTTAGAGCAGTATCTCCGGCACTATGTGAGTGCCAATCAACGAGATTGGGTGAAGCTGTTGGACATCGCCCAATTCTCCTACAACTTGCAGCGGAGCTCTGCATCCAACAAGAGCCCCTTCGAAATTATCACAGGACAACAACCGTCGACTCCGCACACTATGGCTATTGGGTATACTGGGAGTAGTCCATCAGCCTACCATTTCGC
>NW_027020465.1:37500-40000 GCF_036884655.1 Musa acuminata AAA Group
CGTCCCTGCTATACGAAAGCCCCATCCAGCCCTGTGCCACCCGGGGGGTTCCAGGGTGCTGAGATGGCTGACATTTTGCTCCGCTCACGACGGTCGCCGCGGCACACAAGAACAGCCCAAAAACAGGCCAAAACAGCCCAAAAACGGGCCAAAACTGGCCATTTTTGGCTGCGCGAGCGAGCAGCGAGCGGCGGACAGCGAGCGAAGCGAGAGGCAGCACCGTCCCTGCTATACGAAAGCCCCATCCAGCCCTGTGCCACCCGGGGGGTTCCAGGGTGCTGAGATGGCTGACGTTTTGCTCCGCTCACGACGGTCGCCGCGGCACGCAAGAACAGGCCAAAAACTGGCCAAAACAGCCCAAAAACGGGCCAAAACTGGCCATTTTTTGCTGCGCGAGCGAGCGGAGAGCGGCGAACAGCGAGCGAAGCGCGAGGCAGCACCGTCCCTGCTATACGAAAGCCCCATCCAGCCCTGTGCCACCCGGGGGGTTCCAGGGTGCTGAGATGGCTGACATTTTGCTCCGCTCACGACGGTCACCGCGCCACACAAGAACAGCCCAAAAACAGGCCAAAACAGCCCAAAAACGGGCCAAAACTGGCCATTTTTGGCTGCGCGAGCGAGCGGCGAGCGGCGAACAGCGAGCGAAGCGAGAGGCAGCACCGTCCCTGCTATACGAAAGCCCCATCCAGCCCTGTGCCACCCGGGGGGTTCCAGGGTGCTGAGATGGCTGACGTTTTGCTCCGCTCACGACGGTCACCGCACCACGCAAGAACAGGCCAAAAACTGGCCAAAACAGCCCAAAAACGGGCCAAAACTGGCCATTTTTGGCTGCGCGAGCGAGCGGCGAGCGGCGAACAGCGAGCGAAGCGAGAGGCAGCACCGTCCCTGCTATACGAAAGCCCCATCCAGCCCTGTGCCACCCGGGGGGTTCCAGGGTGCTGAGATGGCTGACGTTTTGCTCCGCTCTCGACGGTCACCGCGCAATGCAAGAACAGGCCAAAAACTGGCCAAAACGGCCCAAAAACGGGCCAAAACTGGCCATTTTTGGCTGCGCGAGCGGCGAGCGGCGGACAGCGAGCGAAGCGAGAGGCAGCACCGTCCCTGCTATACGAAAGCCCCATCCAGCCCTGTGCCACCCGGGGGGTTCCAGGGTGCTGAGATGGCTGACGTTTTGCTCCGCTCTCGACGGTCACCGCGCAATGCAAGAACAGGCCAAAAACTGGCCAAAACGGCCCAAAAACGGGCCAAAACTGGCCATTTTTGGCTGCGCGAGCGAGCGGCGAGCGGCGGACAGCGAGCGAAGCGAGAGGCAGCACCGTCCCTGCTATACGAAAGCCCCATCCAGCCCTGTGCCACCCGGGGGGTTCCAGGGTGCTGAGATGGCTGACGTTTTGCTCCGCTCTCGACGGTCACCGCGCAATGCAAGAACAGGCCAAAAACTGGCCAAAACGGCCCAAAAACGGGCCAAAACTGGCCATTTTTGGCTGCACGAGCGAGCGGCGAGCGGCGGACAGCGAGCGAAGCGAGAGGCAGCACCGTCCCTGCTATACGAAAGCCCCATCCAGCCCTGTGCCACCCGGGGGGTTCCAGGGTGCTGAGATGGCTGACGTTTTGCTCCGCTCTCGACGGTCACCGCGCAATGCAAGAACAGGCCAAAAACTGGCCAAAACGGCCCAAAAACGGGCCAAAACTGGCCATTTTTGGCTGCACGAGCGAGCGGCGAGCGGCGGACAGCGAGCGAAGCGAGAGGCAGCACCGTCCCTGCTATACGAAAGCCCCATCCAGCCCTGTGCCACCCGGGGGGTTCCAGGGTGCTGAGATGGCTGACGTTTTGCTCCGCTCTCGACGGTCACCGCGCAATGCAAGAACAGGCCAAAAACTGGCCAAAACGGCCCAAAAACGGGCCAAAACTGGCCATTTTTGGCTGCACGAGCGAGCGGCGAGCGGCGGACAGCGAGCGAAGCGAGAGGCAGCACCGTCCCTGCTATACGAAAGCCCCATCCAGCCCTGTGCCACCCGGGGGGTTCCAGGGTGCTGAGATGGCTGACGTTTTGCTCCGCTCTCGACGGTCACCGCGCAATGCAAGAACAGGCCAAAAACTGGCCAAAACGGCCCAAAAACGGGCCAAAACTGGCCATTTTTGGCTGCACGAGCGAGCGGCGAGCGGCGGACAGCGAGCGAAGCGAGAGGCAGCACCGTCCCTGCTATACGAAAGCCCCATCCAGCCCTGTGCCACCCGGGGGGTTCCAGGGTGCTGAGATGGCTGACGTTTTGCTCCGCTCTCGACGGTCACCGCGCAATGCAAGAACAGGCCAAAAACTGGCCAAAACGGCCCAAAAACGGGCCAAAACTGGCCATTTTTGGCTGCGCGAGCGAGCGGCGAGCGGCGGACAGCGAGCGAAGCGAGAGGCAGCACCGTCCCTGCTATATACGAAAGCCCCATCCAGCCCTGTGCCACCCGGGGGGTTCCAGGGTGCTGAGATGGCTGACGTTTTGCTCC
>NW_027020465.1:60000-62500 GCF_036884655.1 Musa acuminata AAA Group
CAAGAACAGGCCAAAAACTGGCCAAAACGGCCCAAAAACGGGCCAAAACTGGCCATTTTTGGCTGCGCGAGCGAGCGGCGAGCGGCGGACAGCGAGCGAAGCGAGAGGCAGCACCGTCCCTGCTATACGAAAGCCCCATCCAGCCCTGTGCCACCCGGGGGGTTCCAGGGTGCTGAGATGGCTGACATTTTGCTCCGCTCACGACGGTCGCCGCGGCACACAAGAACAGCCCAAAAACAGGCCAAAACAGCCCAAAAACGGGCCAAAACTGGCCATTTTTGGCTGCGCGAGCGAGCAGCGAGCGGCGGACAGCGAGCGAAGCGAGAGGCAGCACCGTCCCTGCTATACGAAAGCCCCATCCAGCCCTGTGCCACCCGGGGGGTTCCAGGGTGCTGAGATGGCTGACGTTTTGCTCCGCTCACGACGGTCGCCGCGGCACGCAAGAACAGGCCAAAAACTGGCCAAAACAGCCCAAAAACGGGCCAAAACTGGCCATTTTTTGCTGCGCGAGCGAGCGGAGAGCGGCGAACAGCGAGCGAAGCGCGAGGCAGCACCGTCCCTGCTATACGAAAGCCCCATCCAGCCCTGTGCCACCCGGGGGGTTCCAGGGTGCTGAGATGGCTGACATTTTGCTCCGCTCACGACGGTCACCGCGCCACACAAGAACAGCCCAAAAACAGGCCAAAACAGCCCAAAAACGGGCCAAAACTGGCCATTTTTGGCTGCGCGAGCGAGCGGCGAGCGGCGAACAGCGAGCGAAGCGAGAGGCAGCACCGTCCCTGCTATACGAAAGCCCCATCCAGCCCTGTGCCACCCGGGGGGTTCCAGGGTGCTGAGATGGCTGACGTTTTGCTCCGCTCACGACGGTCACCGCACCACGCAAGAACAGGCCAAAAACTGGCCAAAACAGCCCAAAAACGGGCCAAAACTGGCCATTTTTGGCTGCGCGAGCGAGCGGCGAGCGGCGAACAGCGAGCGAAGCGAGAGGCAGCACCGTCCCTGCTATACGAAAGCCCCATCCAGCCCTGTGCCACCCGGGGGGTTCCAGGGTGCTGAGATGGCTGACGTTTTGCTCCGCTCTCGACGGTCACCGCGCAATGCAAGAACAGGCCAAAAACTGGCCAAAACGGCCCAAAACCGGGCCAAAACTGGCCATTTTTGGCTGCGCGAGCGGCGAGCGGCGGACAGCGAGCGAAGCGAGAGGCAGCACCGTCCCTGCTATACGAAAGCCCCATCCAGCCCTGTGCCACCCGGGGGGTTCCAGGGTGCTGAGATGGCTGACGTTTTGCTCCGCTCTCGACGGTCACCGCGCAATGCAAGAACAGGCCAAAAACTGGCCAAAACGGCCCAAAAACGGGCCAAAACTGGCCATTTTTGGCTGCGCGAGCGAGCGGCGAGCGGCGGACAGCGAGCGAAGCGAGAGGCAGCACCGTCCCTGCTATACGAAAGCCCCATCCAGCCCTGTGCCACCCGGGGGGTTCCAGGGTGCTGAGATGGCTGACGTTTTGCTCCGCTCTCGACGGTCACCGCGCAATGCAAGAACAGGCCAAAAACTGGCCAAAACGGCCCAAAAACGGGCCAAAACTGGCCATTTTTGGCTGCACGAGCGAGCGGCGAGCGGCGGACAGCGAGCGAAGCGAGAGGCAGCACCGTCCCTGCTATACGAAAGCCCCATCCAGCCCTGTGCCACCCGGGGGGTTCCAGGGTGCTGAGATGGCTGACGTTTTGCTCCGCTCTCGACGGTCACCGCGCAATGCAAGAACAGGCCAAAAACTGGCCAAAACGGCCCAAAAACGGGCCAAAACTGGCCATTTTTGGCTGCACGAGCGAGCGGCGAGCGGCGGACAGCGAGCGAAGCGAGAGGCAGCACCGTCCCTGCTATACGAAAGCCCCATCCAGCCCTGTGCCACCCGGGGGGTTCCAGGGTGCTGAGATGGCTGACGTTTTGCTCCGCTCTCGACGGTCACCGCGCAATGCAAGAACAGGCCAAAAACTGGCCAAAACGGCCCAAAAACGGGCCAAAACTGGCCATTTTTGGCTGCACGAGCGAGCGGCGAGCGGCGGACAGCGAGCGAAGCGAGAGGCAGCACCGTCCCTGCTATACGAAAGCCCCATCCAGCCCTGTGCCACCCGGGGGGTTCCAGGGTGCTGAGATGGCTGACGTTTTGCTCCGCTCTCGACGGTCACCGCGCAATGCAAGAACAGGCCAAAAACTGGCCAAAACGGCCCAAAAACGGGCCAAAACTGGCCATTTTTGGCTGCACGAGCGAGCGGCGAGCGGCGGACAGCGAGCGAAGCGAGAGGCAGCACCGTCCCTGCTATACGAAAGCCCCATCCAGCCCTGTGCCACCCGGGGGGTTCCAGGGTGCTGAGATGGCTGACGTTTTGCTCCGCTCTCGACGGTCACCGCGCAATGCAAGAACAGGCCAAAAACTGGCCAAAACGGCCCAAAAACGGGCCAAAACTGGCCATTTTTGGCTGCGCGAGCGAGCGGCGAGCG
>NW_027020465.1:87500-90000 GCF_036884655.1 Musa acuminata AAA Group
GGCCAAAACTGGCCATTTTTGGCTGCGCGAGCGAGCGGCGAGCGGCGGACAGCGAGCGAAGCGAGAGGCAGCACCGTCCCTGCTATACGAAAGCCCCATCCAGCCCTGTGCCACCCGGGGGGTTCCAGGGTGCTGAGATGGCTGACATTTTGCTCCGCTCACGACGGTCGCCGCGGCACACAAGAACAGCCCAAAAACAGGCCAAAACAGCCCAAAAACGGGCCAAAACTGGCCATTTTTGGCTGCGCGAGCGAGCAGCGAGCGGCGGACAGCGAGCGAAGCGAGAGGCAGCACCGTCCCTGCTATACGAAAGCCCCATCCAGCCCTGTGCCACCCGGGGGGTTCCAGGGTGCTGAGATGGCTGACGTTTTGCTCCGCTCACGACGGTCGCCGCGGCACGCAAGAACAGGCCAAAAACTGGCCAAAACAGCCCAAAAACGGGCCAAAACTGGCCATTTTTTGCTGCGCGAGCGAGCGGAGAGCGGCGAACAGCGAGCGAAGCGCGAGGCAGCACCGTCCCTGCTATACGAAAGCCCCATCCAGCCCTGTGCCACCCGGGGGGTTCCAGGGTGCTGAGATGGCTGACATTTTGCTCCGCTCACGACGGTCACCGCGCCACACAAGAACAGCCCAAAAACAGGCCAAAACAGCCCAAAAACGGGCCAAAACTGGCCATTTTTGGCTGCGCGAGCGAGCGGCGAGCGGCGAACAGCGAGCGAAGCGAGAGGCAGCACCGTCCCTGCTATACGAAAGCCCCATCCAGCCCTGTGCCACCCGGGGGGTTCCAGGGTGCTGAGATGGCTGACGTTTTGCTCCGCTCACGACGGTCACCGCACCACGCAAGAACAGGCCAAAAACTGGCCAAAACAGCCCAAAAACGGGCCAAAACTGGCCATTTTTGGCTGCGCGAGCGAGCGGCGAGCGGCGAACAGCGAGCGAAGCGAGAGGCAGCACCGTCCCTGCTATACGAAAGCCCCATCCAGCCCTGTGCCACCCGGGGGGTTCCAGGGTGCTGAGATGGCTGACGTTTTGCTCCGCTCTCGACGGTCACCGCGCAATGCAAGAACAGGCCAAAAACTGGCCAAAACGGCCCAAAAACGGGCCAAAACTGGCCATTTTTGGCTGCGCGAGCGGCGAGCGGCGGACAGCGAGCGAAGCGAGAGGCAGCACCGTCCCTGCTATACGAAAGCCCCATCCAGCCCTGTGCCACCCGGGGGGTTCCAGGGTGCTGAGATGGCTGACGTTTTGCTCCGCTCTCGACGGTCACCGCGCAATGCAAGAACAGGCCAAAAACTGGCCAAAACGGCCCAAAAACGGGCCAAAACTGGCCATTTTTGGCTGCGCGAGCGAGCGGACGAGCGGCGGACAGCGAGCGAAGCGAGAGGCAGCACCGTCCCTGCTATACGAAAGCCCCATCCAGCCCTGTGCCACCCGGGGGGTTCCAGGGTGCTGAGATGGCTGACGTTTTGCTCCGCTCTCGACGGTCACCGCGCAATGCAAGAACAGGCCAAAAACTGGCCAAAACGGCCCAAAAACGGGCCAAAACTGGCCATTTTTGGCTGCACGAGCGAGCGGCGAGCGGCGGACAGCGAGCGAAGCGAGAGGCAGCACCGTCCCTGCTATACGAAAGCCCCATCCAGCCCTGTGCCACCCGGGGGGTTCCAGGGTGCTGAGATGGCTGACGTTTTGCTCCGCTCTCGACGGTCACCGCGCAATGCAAGAACAGGCCAAAAACTGGCCAAAACGGCCCAAAAACGGGCCAAAACTGGCCATTTTTGGCTGCACGAGCGAGCGGCGAGCGGCGGACAGCGAGCGAAGCGAGAGGCAGCACCGTCCCTGCTATACGAAAGCCCCATCCAGCCCTGTGCCACCCGGGGGGTTCCAGGGTGCTGAGATGGCTGACGTTTTGCTCCGCTCTCGACGGTCACCGCGCAATGCAAGAACAGGCCAAAAACTGGCCAAAACGGCCCAAAAACGGGCCAAAACTGGCCATTTTTGGCTGCACGAGCGAGCGGCGAGCGGCGGACAGCGAGCGAAGCGAGAGGCAGCACCGTCCCTGCTATACGAAAGCCCCATCCAGCCCTGTGCCACCCGGGGGGTTCCAGGGTGCTGAGATGGCTGACGTTTTGCTCCGCTCTCGACGGTCACCGCGCAATGCAAGAACAGGCCAAAAACTGGCCAAAACGGCCCAAAAACGGGCCAAAACTGGCCATTTTTGGCTGCACGAGCGAGCGGCGAGCGGCGGACAGCGAGCGAAGCGAGAGGCAGCACCGTCCCTGCTATACGAAAGCCCCATCCAGCCCTGTGCCACCCGGGGGGTTCCAGGGTGCTGAGATGGCTGACGTTTTGCTCCGCTCTCGACGGTCACCGCGCAATGCAAGAACAGGCCAAAAACTGGCCAAAACGGCCCAAAAACGGGCCAAAACTGGCCATTTTTGGCTGCGCGAGCGAGCGGCGAGCGGCGGACAGCGAGCGAAGCGAGAGGCAGCACCGTCCCTGC
>NW_027020465.1:100000-103021 GCF_036884655.1 Musa acuminata AAA Group
CATCCAGCCCTGTGCCACCCGGGGGGTTCCAGGGTGCTGAGATGGCTGACGTTTTGCTCCGCTCTCGACGGTCACCGCGCAATGCAAGAACAGGCCAAAAACTGGCCAAAACGGCCCAAAAACGGGCCAAAACTGGCCATTTTTGGCTGCGCGAGCGAGCGGCGAGCGGCGGACAGCGAGCGAAGCGAGAGGCAGCACCGTCCCTGCTATACGAAAGCCCCATCCAGCCCTGTGCCACCCGGGGGGTTCCAGGGTGCTGAGATGGCTGACGTTTTGCTCCGCTCTCGACGGTCACCGCGCAATGCAAGAACAGGCCAAAAACTGGCCAAAACGGCCCAAAAACGGGCCAAAACTGGCCATTTTTGGCTGCACGAGCGAGCGGCGAGCGGCGGACAGCGAGCGAAGCGAGAGGCAGCACCGTCCCTGCTATACGAAAGCCCCATCCAGCCCTGTGCCACCCGGGGGGTTCCAGGGTGCTGAGATGGCTGACGTTTTGCTCCGCTCTCGACGGTCACCGCGCAATGCAAGAACAGGCCAAAAACTGGCCAAAACGGCCCAAAAACGGGCCAAAACTGGCCATTTTTGGCTGCACGAGCGAGCGGCGAGCGGCGGACAGCGAGCGAAGCGAGAGGCAGCACCGTCCCTGCTATACGAAAGCCCCATCCAGCCCTGTGCCACCCGGGGGGTTCCAGGGTGCTGAGATGGCTGACGTTTTGCTCCGCTCTCGACGGTCACCGCGCAATGCAAGAACAGGCCAAAAACTGGCCAAAACGGCCCAAAAACGGGCCAAAACTGGCCATTTTTGGCTGCACGAGCGAGCGGCGAGCGGCGGACAGCGAGCGAAGCGAGAGGCAGCACCGTCCCTGCTATACGAAAGCCCCATCCAGCCCTGTGCCACCCGGGGGGTTCCAGGGTGCTGAGATGGCTGACGTTTTGCTCCGCTCTCGACGGTCACCGCGCAATGCAAGAACAGGCCAAAAACTGGCCAAAACGGCCCAAAAACGGGCCAAAACTGGCCATTTTTGGCTGCACGAGCGAGCGGCGAGCGGCGGACAGCGAGCGAAGCGAGAGGCAGCACCGTCCCTGCTATACGAAAGCCCCATCCAGCCCTGTGCCACCCGGGGGGTTCCAGGGTGCTGAGATGGCTGACGTTTTGCTCCGCTCTCGACGGTCACCGCGCAATGCAAGAACAGGCCAAAAACTGGCCAAAACGGCCCAAAAACGGGCCAAAACTGGCCATTTTTGGCTGCGCGAGCGAGCGGCGAGCGGCGGACAGCGAGCGAAGCGAGAGGCAGCACCGTCCCTGCTATATACGAAAGCCCCATCCAGCCCTGTGCCACCCGGGGGGTTCCAGGGTGCTGAGATGGCTGACGTTTTGCTCCGCTCACGACGGTCACCGCACCACGCAAGAACGGACCATAAACAGGCCAAAACAGCCCAAAAACGGGCCAAAACTGGTCATTTTTGGCTGCGCGAGCGAGCGGCGAGCGGCGAACAGCGAGCGAAGCGTGAGGCAGCACCGTCCCTGCTATACGAAAGCCCCATCCAGCCCTGTGCCACCCGGGGGGTTCCAGGGTGCTGAGATGGCTGACGTTTTGCTCCGCTCACGACGGTCACCGCGCCATGCAAGAACGGACCAAAAACAGGCCAAAACAGCCCAAAAACGGGCCAAAACTGGCCATTTTTGGCTGAGCGAGCGAGCGGTGAGCGGCGAACAGCGAGCGAAGCGAGAGGCAGCACCGTCCCTGCTATACGAAAGCCCCATCCAGCCCTGTGCCACCCGGGGGGTTCCAGGGTGCTGAGATGGCTGACGTTTTGCTCCGCTCACGACGGTCGCCGTGCCACGCAAGAACGGACCAAAAACAGGCCAAAACAGCCCAAAAACGGGCCAAAACTGGCCATTTTAGGTTGCGCGAGCGAGCGGCGAGCGGCGAACAGCGAGCGAAGCGTGAGGCAGCACCGTCCCTGCTATACGAAAGCCCCATCCAGCCCTGTGCCACCCGGGGGGTTCCAAGGTGCTGAGATGGCTGACGTTTTGCTCCGCTCACGACGGTCACCGCGCCACGCCAGAACAGACCAAAAACAGGCCAAAACAGCCCAAAAACGGGCCAAAACTGGCCATTTTTGGCTGCGCGAGCGAGCGGCGAGCGGCGAACAGCGAGCGAAGCGAGAAGCAGCACCGTCCATGCTATACGAAAGCCCAATCTAGCAAAGAACAGCCCAAAAGGAGGCAAAAACGGGGCAAAAGGGGCAAAAACGGGGCAAAACTTGGCCATCTTTGGTCGAGCGGCGGAGAGCCAGCGAGCGAAGTGTGGGGGCAGGGCAGCACCTGCCCTGTGTTGTTATCTGAATGCCCCATCTCGCCCTGTGTTGTTATCTGAAGGCCCCATCAAGCACGCGAAAAGGGCGAAACAGGCCAAAACACGACGGTCTGTCGTCGAACGAAGTATGCAGACGGGTCAAGAGCAGCCTTGGTTGGGGTCATTGTATTGTCTGAACCCAAACCCAACTGTATACAGGTGAGGTGAGGTGAGGTGAGGTGAGGTGAGCTGCGAGGCTGGTGAAGAAGCAAGCGAGGGCATCGAGGCCAAGGTGTATTGGTTGCTTGCAGCTGCTGCTCCCCTGATATGACGGTGAGTTCAGGCAACAACGGTATGATATGACGGTGGGGATGCTGCCCGTGCTGCAGACGTGCCACTGGCACCGCAGCACGTTGGTTGGTGCTTGCGCCTGCACAGCAGCAACGAAGTGGTAACAATGCATCGACCTGTGCAGTGACAGCTCCGTGATTGCTTGCGCCACATCGAATCAAAGGCAGGCACTCGGTCGCCACGTGCAGCGGCTCGTGCATTGCTGAGCGCTGCTGCACTTGGACATCTCATCGAATCAAAGGCACTCCGAAGTTGAATGCATCCCGTCGGATATTTCGAGCGTTCGACTGTCGCTTTCAACCTCGTCAGCGTGGAGGGCAGTGAATTTGGGGGGGAGGGGGGGACGAATCCGTGCGACGCAGGGCTGGAT
>NW_027020466.1:0-5000 GCF_036884655.1 Musa acuminata AAA Group
GTGTTTTGGCCTGTTTCGCCCTTTTCGCGTGCTTGATGGGGCCTTCAGATAACAACACAGGGCGAGATGGGGCATTCAGATAACAACACAGGGCAGGTGCTGCCCTGCCCCCACACTTCGCTCGCTGGCTCTCCGCCGCTCGACCAAAGATGGCCAAGTTTTGCCCCGTTTTTGCCCCTTTTGCCCCGTTTTTGCCTCCTTTTGGGCTGTTCTTTGCTAGATTGGGCTTTCGTATAGCATGGACGGTGCTGCTTCTCGCTTCGCTCGCTGTTCGCCGCTCGCCGCTCGCTCGCGCAGCCAAAAATGGCCAGTTTTGGCCCGTTTTTGGGCTGTTTTGGCCTGTTTTTGGTCTGTTCTGGCGTGGCGCGGTGACCGTCGTGAGCGGAGCAAAACGTCAGCCATCTCAGCACCTTGGAACCCCCCGGGTGGCACAGGGCTGGATGGGGCTTTCGTATAGCAGGGACGGTGCTGCCTCACGCTTCGCTCGCTGTTCGCCGCTCGCCGCTCGCTCGCGCAACCTAAAATGGCCAGTTTTGGCCCGTTTTTGGGCTGTTTTGGCCTGTTTTTGGTCCGTTCTTGCGTGGCACGGCGACCGTCGTGAGCGGAGCAAAACGTCAGCCATCTCAGCACCCTGGAACCCCCCGGGTGGCACAGGGCTGGATGGGGCTTTCGTATAGCAGGGACGGTGCTGCCTCTCGCTTCGCTCGCTGTTCGCCGCTCACCGCTCGCTCGCTCAGCCAAAAATGGCCAGTTTTGGCCCGTTTTTGGGCTGTTTTGGCCTGTTTTTGGTCCGTTCTTGCATGGCGCGGTGACCGTCGTGAGCGGAGCAAAACGTCAGCCATCTCAGCACCCTGGAACCCCCCGGGTGGCACAGGGCTGGATGGGGCTTTCGTATAGCAGGGACGGTGCTGCCTCACGCTTCGCTCGCTGTTCGCCGCTCGCCGCTCGCTCGCGCAGCCAAAAATGACCAGTTTTGGCCCGTTTTTGGGCTGTTTTGGCCTGTTTATGGTCCGTTCTTGCGTGGTGCGGTGACCGTCGTGAGCGGAGCAAAACGTCAGCCATCTCAGCACCCTGGAACCCCCCGGGTGGCACAGGGCTGGATGGGGCTTTCGTATATAGCAGGGACGGTGCTGCCTCTCGCTTCGCTCGCTGTCCGCCGCTCGCCGCTCGCTCGCGCAGCCAAAAATGGCCAGTTTTGGCCCGTTTTTGGGCCGTTTTGGCCAGTTTTTGGCCTGTTCTTGCATTGCGCGGTGACCGTCGAGAGCGGAGCAAAACGTCAGCCATCTCAGCACCCTGGAACCCCCCGGGTGGCACAGGGCTGGATGGGGCTTTCGTATAGCAGGGACGGTGCTGCCTCTCGCTTCGCTCGCTGTCCGCCGCTCGCCGCTCGCTCGTGCAGCCAAAAATGGCCAGTTTTGGCCCGTTTTTGGGCCGTTTTGGCCAGTTTTTGGCCTGTTCTTGCATTGCGCGGTGACCGTCGAGAGCGGAGCAAAACGTCAGCCATCTCAGCACCCTGGAACCCCCCGGGTGGCACAGGGCTGGATGGGGCTTTCGTATAGCAGGGACGGTGCTGCCTCTCGCTTCGCTCGCTGTCCGCCGCTCGCCGCTCGCTCGTGCAGCCAAAAATGGCCAGTTTTGGCCCGTTTTTGGGCCGTTTTGGCCAGTTTTTGGCCTGTTCTTGCATTGCGCGGTGACCGTCGAGAGCGGAGCAAAACGTCAGCCATCTCAGCACCCTGGAACCCCCCGGGTGGCACAGGGCTGGATGGGGCTTTCGTATAGCAGGGACGGTGCTGCCTCTCGCTTCGCTCGCTGTCCGCCGCTCGCCGCTCGCTCGTGCAGCCAAAAATGGCCAGTTTTGGCCCGTTTTTGGGCCGTTTTGGCCAGTTTTTGGCCTGTTCTTGCATTGCGCGGTGACCGTCGAGAGCGGAGCAAAACGTCAGCCATCTCAGCACCCTGGAACCCCCCGGGTGGCACAGGGCTGGATGGGGCTTTCGTATAGCAGGGACGGTGCTGCCTCTCGCTTCGCTCGCTGTCCGCCGCTCGCCGCTCGCTCGTGCAGCCAAAAATGGCCAGTTTTGGCCCGTTTTTGGGCCGTTTTGGCCAGTTTTTGGCCTGTTCTTGCATTGCGCGGTGACCGTCGAGAGCGGAGCAAAACGTCAGCCATCTCAGCACCCTGGAACCCCCCGGGTGGCACAGGGCTGGATGGGGCTTTCGTATAGCAGGGACGGTGCTGCCTCTCGCTTCGCTCGCTGTCCGCCGCTCGCCGCTCGCTCGTGCAGCCAAAAATGGCCAGTTTTGGCCCGTTTTTGGGCCGTTTTGGCCAGTTTTTGGCCTGTTCTTGCATTGCGCGGTGACCGTCGAGAGCGGAGCAAAACGTCAGCCATCTCAGCACCCTGGAACCCCCCGGGTGGCACAGGGCTGGATGGGGCTTTCGTATAGCAGGGACGGTGCTGCCTCTCGCTTCGCTCGCTGTCCGCCGCTCGCCGCTCGCTCGTGCAGCCAAAAATGGCCAGTTTTGGCCCGTTTTTGGGCCGTTTTGGCCAGTTTTTGGCCTGTTCTTGCATTGCGCGGTGACCGTCGAGAGCGGAGCAAAACGTCAGCCATCTCAGCACCCTGGAACCCCCCGGGTGGCACAGGGCTGGATGGGGCTTTCGTATAGCAGGGACGGTGCTGCCTCTCGCTTCGCTCGCTGTCCGCCGCTCGCCGCTCGCTCGTGCAGCCAAAAATGGCCAGTTTTGGCCCGTTTTTGGGCCGTTTTGGCCAGTTTTTGGCCTGTTCTTGCATTGCGCGGTGACCGTCGAGAGCGGAGCAAAACGTCAGCCATCTCAGCACCCTGGAACCCCCCGGGTGGCACAGGGCTGGATGGGGCTTTCGTATAGCAGGGACGGTGCTGCCTCTCGCTTCGCTCGCTGTCCGCCGCTCGCCGCTCGCTCGTGCAGCCAAAAATGGCCAGTTTTGGCCCGTTTTTGGGCCGTTTTGGCCAGTTTTTGGCCTGTTCTTGCATTGCGCGGTGACCGTCGAGAGCGGAGCAAAACGTCAGCCATCTCAGCACCCTGGAACCCCCCGGGTGGCACAGGGCTGGATGGGGCTTTCGTATAGCAGGGACGGTGCTGCCTCTCGCTTCGCTCGCTGTCCGCCGCTCGCCGCTCGCTCGCGCAGCCAAAAATGGCCAGTTTTGGCCCGTTTTTGGGCCGTTTTGGCCAGTTTTTGGCCTGTTCTTGCATTGCGCGGTGACCGTCGAGAGCGGAGCAAAACGTCAGCCATCTCAGCACCCTGGAACCCCCCGGGTGGCACAGGGCTGGATGGGGCTTTCGTATAGCAGGGACGGTGCTGCCTCTCGCTTCGCTCGCTGTCCGCCGCTCGCCGCTCGCTCGTGCAGCCAAAAATGGCCAGTTTTGGCCCGTTTTTGGGCCGTTTTGGCCAGTTTTTGGCCTGTTCTTGCATTGCGCGGTGACCGTCGAGAGCGGAGCAAAACGTCAGCCATCTCAGCACCCTGGAACCCCCCCGGGTGGCACAGGGCTGGATGGGGCTTTCGTATAGCAGGGACGGTGCTGCCTCTCGCTTCGCTCGCTGTCCGCCGCTCGCCGCTCGCTCGTGCAGCCAAAAATGGCCAGTTTTGGCCCGTTTTTGGGCCGTTTTGGCCAGTTTTTGGCCTGTTCTTGCATTGCGCGGTGACCGTCGAGAGCGGAGCAAAACGTCAGCCATCTCAGCACCCTGGAACCCCCCGGGTGGCACAGGGCTGGATGGGGCTTTCGTATAGCAGGGACGGTGCTGCCTCTCGCTTCGCTCGCTGTCCGCCGCTCGCCGCTCGCTCGTGCAGCCAAAAATGGCCAGTTTTGGCCCGTTTTTGGGCCGTTTTGGCCAGTTTTTGGCCTGTTCTTGCATTGCGCGGTGACCGTCGAGAGCGGAGCAAAACGTCAGCCATCTCAGCACCCTGGAACCCCCCGGGTGGCACAGGGCTGGATGGGGCTTTCGTATAGCAGGGACGGTGCTGCCTCTCGCTTCGCTCGCTGTCCGCCGCTCGCCGCTCGCTCGCGCAGCCAAAAATGGCCAGTTTTGGCCCGTTTTTGGGCCGTTTTGGCCAGTTTTTGGCCTGTTCTTGCATTGCGCGGTGACCGTCGAGAGCGGAGCAAAACGTCAGCCATCTCAGCACCCTGGAACCCCCCGGGTGGCACAGGGCTGGATGGGGCTTTCGTATAGCAGGGACGGTGCTGCCTCTCGCTTCGCTCGCTGTCCGCCGCTCGCCGCTCGCTCGTGCAGCCAAAAATGGCCAGTTTTGGCCCGTTTTTGGGCCGTTTTGGCCAGTTTTTGGCCTGTTCTTGCATTGCGCGGTGACCGTCGAGAGCGGAGCAAAACGTCAGCCATCTCAGCACCCTGGAACCCCCCGGGTGGCACAGGGCTGGATGGGGCTTTCGTATAGCAGGGACGGTGCTGCCTCTCGCTTCGCTCGCTGTCCGCCGCTCGCCGCTCGCTCGTGCAGCCAAAAATGGCCAGTTTTGGCCCGTTTTTGGGCCGTTTTGGCCAGTTTTTGGCCTGTTCTTGCATTGCGCGGTGACCGTCGAGAGCGGAGCAAAACGTCAGCCATCTCAGCACCCTGGAACCCCCCGGGTGGCACAGGGCTGGATGGGGCTTTCGTATAGCAGGGACGGTGCTGCCTCTCGCTTCGCTCGCTGTCCGCCGCTCGCCGCTCGCTCGTGCAGCCAAAAATGGCCAGTTTTGGCCCGTTTTTGGGCCGTTTTGGCCAGTTTTTGGCCTGTTCTTGCATTGCGCGGTGACCGTCGAGAGCGGAGCAAAACGTCAGCCATCTCAGCACCCTGGAACCCCCCGGGTGGCACAGGGCTGGATGGGGCTTTCGTATAGCAGGGACGGTGCTGCCTCTCGCTTCGCTCGCTGTCCGCCGCTCGCCGCTCGCTCGCGCAGCCAAAAATGGCCAGTTTTGGCCCGTTTTTGGGCCGTTTTGGCCAGTTTTTGGCCTGTTCTTGCATTGCGCGGTGACCGTC
>NW_027020466.1:15000-17500 GCF_036884655.1 Musa acuminata AAA Group
TGCGTGGTGCGGTGACCGTCGTGAGCGGAGCAAAACGTCAGCCATCTCAGCACCCTGGAACCCCCCGGGTGGCACAGGGCTGGATGGGGCTTTCGTATATAGCAGGGACGGTGCTGCCTCTCGCTTCGCTCGCTGTCCGCCGCTCGCCGCTCGCTCGCGCAGCCAAAAATGGCCAGTTTTGGCCCGTTTTTGGGCCGTTTTGGCCAGTTTTTGGCCTGTTCTTGCATTGCGCGGTGACCGTCGAGAGCGGAGCAAAACGTCAGCCATCTCAGCACCCTGGAACCCCCCGGGTGGCACAGGGCTGGATGGGGCTTTCGTATAGCAGGGACGGTGCTGCCTCTCGCTTCGCTCGCTGTCCGCCGCTCGCCGCTCGCTCGTGCAGCCAAAAATGGCCAGTTTTGGCCCGTTTTTGGGCCGTTTTGGCCAGTTTTTGGCCTGTTCTTGCATTGCGCGGTGACCGTCGAGAGCGGAGCAAAACGTCAGCCATCTCAGCACCCTGGAACCCCCCGGGTGGCACAGGGCTGGATGGGGCTTTCGTATAGCAGGGACGGTGCTGCCTCTCGCTTCGCTCGCTGTCCGCCGCTCGCCGCTCGCTCGTGCAGCCAAAAATGGCCAGTTTTGGCCCGTTTTTGGGCCGTTTTGGCCAGTTTTTGGCCTGTTCTTGCATTGCGCGGTGACCGTCGAGAGCGGAGCAAAACGTCAGCCATCTCAGCACCCTGGAACCCCCCGGGTGGCACAGGGCTGGATGGGGCTTTCGTATAGCAGGGACGGTGCTGCCTCTCGCTTCGCTCGCTGTCCGCCGCTCGCCGCTCGCTCGTGCAGCCAAAAATGGCCAGTTTTGGCCCGTTTTTGGGCCGTTTTGGCCAGTTTTTGGCCTGTTCTTGCATTGCGCGGTGACCGTCGAGAGCGGAGCAAAACGTCAGCCATCTCAGCACCCTGGAACCCCCCGGGTGGCACAGGGCTGGATGGGGCTTTCGTATAGCAGGGACGGTGCTGCCTCTCGCTTCGCTCGCTGTCCGCCGCTCGCCGCTCGCTCGTGCAGCCAAAAATGGCCAGTTTTGGCCCGTTTTTGGGCCGTTTTGGCCAGTTTTTGGCCTGTTCTTGCATTGCGCGGTGACCGTCGAGAGCGGAGCAAAACGTCAGCCATCTCAGCACCCTGGAACCCCCCGGGTGGCACAGGGCTGGATGGGGCTTTCGTATAGCAGGGACGGTGCTGCCTCTCGCTTCGCTCGCTGTCCGCCGCTCGCCGCTCGCTCGCGCAGCCAAAAATGGCCAGTTTTGGCCCGTTTTTGGGCCGTTTTGGCCAGTTTTTGGCCTGTTCTTGCATTGCGCGGTGACCGTCGAGAGCGGAGCAAAACGTCAGCCATCTCAGCACCCTGGAACCCCCCGGGTGGCACAGGGCTGGATGGGGCTTTCGTATAGCAGGGACGGTGCTGCCTCTCGCTTCGCTCGCTGTCCGCCGCTCGCCGCTCGCGCAGCCAAAAATGGCCAGTTTTGGCCCGTTTCATTGCGCGGTGACCGTCGAGAGCGGAGCAAAACGTCAGCCATCTCAGCACCCTGGAACCCCCCGGGTGGCACAGGGCTGGATGGGGCTTTCGTATAGCAGGGACGGTGCTGCCTCTCGCTTCGCTCGCTGTTCGCCGCTCGCCGCTCGCTCGCGCAGCCAAAAATGGCCAGTTTTGGCCCGTTTTTGGGCTGTTTTGGCCAGTTTTTGGCCTGTTCTTGCGTGGTGCGGTGACCGTCGTGAGCGGAGCAAAACGTCAGCCATCTCAGCACCCTGGAACCCCCCGGGTGGCACAGGGCTGGATGGGGCTTTCGTATAGCAGGGACGGTGCTGCCTCTCGCTTCGCTCGCTGTTCGCCGCTCGCCGCTCGCTCGCGCAGCCAAAAATGGCCAGTTTTGGCCCGTTTTTGGGCTGTTTTGGCCTGTTTTTGGGCTGTTCTTGTGTGGCGCGGTGACCGTCGTGAGCGGAGCAAAATGTCAGCCATCTCAGCACCCTGGAACCCCCCGGGTGGCACAGGGCTGGATGGGGCTTTCGTATAGCAGGGACGGTGCTGCCTCGCGCTTCGCTCGCTGTTCGCCGCTCTCCGCTCGCTCGCGCAGCAAAAAATGGCCAGTTTTGGCCCGTTTTTGGGCTGTTTTGGCCAGTTTTTGGCCTGTTCTTGCGTGCCGCGGCGACCGTCGTGAGCGGAGCAAAACGTCAGCCATCTCAGCACCCTGGAACCCCCCGGGTGGCACAGGGCTGGATGGGGCTTTCGTATAGCAGGGACGGTGCTGCCTCTCGCTTCGCTCGCTGTCCGCCGCTCGCTGCTCGCTCGCGCAGCCAAAAATGGCCAGTTTTGGCCCGTTTTTGGGCTGTTTTGGCCTGTTTTTGGGCTGTTCTTGTGTGCCGCGGCGACCGTCGTGAGCGGAGCAAAATGTCAGCCATCTCAGCACCCTGGAACCCCCCGGGTGGCACAGGGCTGGATGGGGCTTTCGTATAGCAGGGACGGTGCTGCCT
>NW_027020466.1:37500-40000 GCF_036884655.1 Musa acuminata AAA Group
TCGCCGCTCGCTCGCGCAGCCAAAAATGACCAGTTTTGGCCCGTTTTTGGGCTGTTTTGGCCTGTTTATGGTCCGTTCTTGCGTGGTGCGGTGACCGTCGTGAGCGGAGCAAAACGTCAGCCATCTCAGCACCCTGGAACCCCCCGGGTGGCACAGGGCTGGATGGGGCTTTCGTATATAGCAGGGACGGTGCTGCCTCTCGCTTCGCTCGCTGTCCGCCGCTCGCCGCTCGCTCGCGCAGCCAAAAATGGCCAGTTTTGGCCCGTTTTTGGGCCGTTTTGGCCAGTTTTTGGCCTGTTCTTGCATTGCGCGGTGACCGTCGAGAGCGGAGCAAAACGTCAGCCATCTCAGCACCCTGGAACCCCCCGGGTGGCACAGGGCTGGATGGGGCTTTCGTATAGCAGGGACGGTGCTGCCTCTCGCTTCGCTCGCTGTCCGCCGCTCGCCGCTCGCTCGTGCAGCCAAAAATGGCCAGTTTTGGCCCGTTTTTGGGCCGTTTTGGCCAGTTTTTGGCCTGTTCTTGCATTGCGCGGTGACCGTCGAGAGCGGAGCAAAACGTCAGCCATCTCAGCACCCTGGAACCCCCCGGGTGGCACAGGGCTGGATGGGGCTTTCGTATAGCAGGGACGGTGCTGCCTCTCGCTTCGCTCGCTGTCCGCCGCTCGCCGCTCGCTCGTGCAGCCAAAAATGGCCAGTTTTGGCCCGTTTTTGGGCCGTTTTGGCCAGTTTTTGGCCTGTTCTTGCATTGCGCGGTGACCGTCGAGAGCGGAGCAAAACGTCAGCCATCTCAGCACCCTGGAACCCCCCGGGTGGCACAGGGCTGGATGGGGCTTTCGTATAGCAGGGACGGTGCTGCCTCTCGCTTCGCTCGCTGTCCGCCGCTCGCCGCTCGCTCGTGCAGCCAAAAATGGCCAGTTTTGGCCCGTTTTTGGGCCGTTTTGGCCAGTTTTTGGCCTGTTCTTGCATTGCGCGGTGACCGTCGAGAGCGGAGCAAAACGTCAGCCATCTCAGCACCCTGGAACCCCCCGGGTGGCACAGGGCTGGATGGGGCTTTCGTATAGCAGGGACGGTGCTGCCTCTCGCTTCGCTCGCTGTCCGCCGCTCGCCGCTCGCTCGTGCAGCCAAAAATGGCCAGTTTTGGCCCGTTTTTGGGCCGTTTTGGCCAGTTTTTGGCCTGTTCTTGCATTGCGCGGTGACCGTCGAGAGCGGAGCAAAACGTCAGCCATCTCAGCACCCTGGAACCCCCCGGGTGGCACAGGGCTGGATGGGGCTTTCGTATAGCAGGGACGGTGCTGCCTCTCGCTTCGCTCGCTGTCCGCCGCTCGCCGCTCGCTCGCGCAGCCAAAAATGGCCAGTTTTGGCCCGTTTTTGGGCCGTTTTGGCCAGTTTTTGGCCTGTTCTTGCATTGCGCGGTGACCGTCGAGAGCGGAGCAAAACGTCAGCCATCTCAGCACCCTGGAACCCCCCGGGTGGCACAGGGCTGGATGGGGCTTTCGTATAGCAGGGACGGTGCTGCCTCTCGCTTCGCTCGCTGTCCGCCGCTCGCCGCTCGCGCAGCCAAAAATGGCCAGTTTTGGCCCGTTTTTGGGCCGTTTTGGCCAGTTTTTGGCCTGTTCTTGCATTGCGCGGTGACCGTCGAGAGCGGAGCAAAACGTCAGCCATCTCAGCACCCTGGAACCCCCCGGGTGGCACAGGGCTGGATGGGGCTTTCGTATAGCAGGGACGGTGCTGCCTCTCGCTTCGCTCGCTGTTCGCCGCTCGCCGCTCGCTCGCGCAGCCAAAAATGGCCAGTTTTGGCCCGTTTTTGGGCTGTTTTGGCCAGTTTTTGGCCTGTTCTTGCGTGGTGCGGTGACCGTCGTGAGCGGAGCAAAACGTCAGCCATCTCAGCACCCTGGAACCCCCCGGGTGGCACAGGGCTGGATGGGGCTTTCGTATAGCAGGGACGGTGCTGCCTCTCGCTTCGCTCGCTGTTCGCCGCTCGCCGCTCGCTCGCGCAGCCAAAAATGGCCAGTTTTGGCCCGTTTTTGGGCTGTTTTGGCCTGTTTTTGGGCTGTTCTTGTGTGGCGCGGTGACCGTCGTGAGCGGAGCAAAATGTCAGCCATCTCAGCACCCTGGAACCCCCCGGGTGGCACAGGGCTGGATGGGGCTTTCGTATAGCAGGGACGGTGCTGCCTCGCGCTTCGCTCGCTGTTCGCCGCTCTCCGCTCGCTCGCGCAGCAAAAAATGGCCAGTTTTGGCCCGTTTTTGGGCTGTTTTGGCCAGTTTTTGGCCTGTTCTTGCGTGCCGCGGCGACCGTCGTGAGCGGAGCAAAACGTCAGCCATCTCAGCACCCTGGAACCCCCCGGGTGGCACAGGGCTGGATGGGGCTTTCGTATAGCAGGGACGGTGCTGCCTCTCGCTTCGCTCGCTGTCCGCCGCTCGCTGCTCGCTCGCGCAGCCAAAAATGGCCAGTTTTGGCCCGTTTTTGGGCTGTTTTGGCCTGTTTTTGGGCTGTTCTTGT
>NW_027020466.1:60000-62500 GCF_036884655.1 Musa acuminata AAA Group
GAGCAAAACGTCAGCCATCTCAGCACCCTGGAACCCCCCGGGTGGCACAGGGCTGGATGGGGCTTTCGTATAGCAGGGACGGTGCTGCCTCACGCTTCGCTCGCTGTTCGCCGCTCGCCGCTCGCTCGCGCAGCCAAAAATGACCAGTTTTGGCCCGTTTTTGGGCTGTTTTGGCCTGTTTATGGTCCGTTCTTGCGTGGTGCGGTGAACGTCGTGAGCGGAGCAAAACGTCAGCCATCTCAGCACCCTGGAACCCCCCGGGTGGCACAGGGCTGGATGGGGCTTTCGTATATAGCAGGGACGGTGCTGCCTCTCGCTTCGCTCGCTGTCCGCCGCTCGCCGCTCGCTCGCGCAGCCAAAAATGGCCAGTTTTGGCCCGTTTTTGGGCCGTTTTGGCCAGTTTTTGGCCTGTTCTTGCATTGCGCGGTGACCGTCGAGAGCGGAGCAAAACGTCAGCCATCTCAGCACCCTGGAACCCCCCGGGTGGCACAGGGCTGGATGGGGCTTTCGTATAGCAGGGACGGTGCTGCCTCTCGCTTCGCTCGCTGTCCGCCGCTCGCCGCTCGCTCGTGCAGCCAAAAATGGCCAGTTTTGGCCCGTTTTTGGGCCGTTTTGGCCAGTTTTTGGCCTGTTCTTGCATTGCGCGGTGACCGTCGAGAGCGGAGCAAAACGTCAGCCATCTCAGCACCCTGGAACCCCCCGGGTGGCACAGGGCTGGATGGGGCTTTCGTATAGCAGGGACGGTGCTGCCTCTCGCTTCGCTCGCTGTCCGCCGCTCGCCGCTCGCTCGTGCAGCCAAAAATGGCCAGTTTTGGCCCGTTTTTGGGCCGTTTTGGCCAGTTTTTGGCCTGTTCTTGCATTGCGCGGTGACCGTCGAGAGCGGAGCAAAACGTCAGCCATCTCAGCACCCTGGAACCCCCCGGGTGGCACAGGGCTGGATGGGGCTTTCGTATAGCAGGGACGGTGCTGCCTCTCGCTTCGCTCGCTGTCCGCCGCTCGCCGCTCGCTCGTGCAGCCAAAAATGGCCAGTTTTGGCCCGTTTTTGGGCCGTTTTGGCCAGTTTTTGGCCTGTTCTTGCATTGCGCGGTGACCGTCGAGAGCGGAGCAAAACGTCAGCCATCTCAGCACCCTGGAACCCCCCGGGTGGCACAGGGCTGGATGGGGCTTTCGTATAGCAGGGACGGTGCTGCCTCTCGCTTCGCTCGCTGTCCGCCGCTCGCCGCTCGCTCGTGCAGCCAAAAATGGCCAGTTTTGGCCCGTTTTTGGGCCGTTTTGGCCAGTTTTTGGCCTGTTCTTGCATTGCGCGGTGACCGTCGAGAGCGGAGCAAAACGTCAGCCATCTCAGCACCCTGGAACCCCCCGGGTGGCACAGGGCTGGATGGGGCTTTCGTATAGCAGGGACGGTGCTGCCTCTCGCTTCGCTCGCTGTCCGCCGCTCGCCGCTCGCTCGCGCAGCCAAAAATGGCCAGTTTTGGCCCGTTTTTGGGCCGTTTTGGCCAGTTTTTGGCCTGTTCTTGCATTGCGCGGTGACCGTCGAGAGCGGAGCAAAACGTCAGCCATCTCAGCACCCTGGAACCCCCCGGGTGGCACAGGGCTGGATGGGGCTTTCGTATAGCAGGGACGGTGCTGCCTCTCGCTTCGCTCGCTGTCCGCCGCTCGCCGCTCGCGCAGCCAAAAATGGCCAGTTTTGGCCCGTTTTTGGGCCGTTTTGGCCAGTTTTTGGCCTGTTCTTGCATTGCGCGGTGACCGTCGAGAGCGGAGCAAAACGTCAGCCATCTCAGCACCCTGGAACCCCCCGGGTGGCACAGGGCTGGATGGGGCTTTCGTATAGCAGGGACGGTGCTGCCTCTCGCTTCGCTCGCTGTTCGCCGCTCGCCGCTCGCTCGCGCAGCCAAAAATGGCCAGTTTTGGCCCGTTTTTGGGCTGTTTTGGCCAGTTTTTGGCCTGTTCTTGCGTGGTGCGGTGACCGTCGTGAGCGGAGCAAAACGTCAGCCATCTCAGCACCCTGGAACCCCCCGGGTGGCACAGGGCTGGATGGGGCTTTCGTATAGCAGGGACGGTGCTGCCTCTCGCTTCGCTCGCTGTTCGC
The DNA here is from genome assembly GCF_036884655.1 of Musa acuminata AAA Group. Lineage (NCBI taxonomy): Eukaryota > Viridiplantae > Streptophyta > Magnoliopsida > Zingiberales > Musaceae > Musa > Musa acuminata. The sequence continues at coordinate 62,090 of NW_027020466.1, forward strand.
CGCTCGCCGCTCGCTCGCGCAGCCAAAAATGGCCAGTTTTGGCCCGTTTTTGGGCTGTTTTGGCCTGTTTTTGGGCTGTTCTTGTGTGGCGCGGTGACCGTCGTGAGCGGAGCAAAATGTCAGCCATCTCAGCACCCTGGAACCCCCCGGGTGGCACAGGGCTGGATGGGGCTTTCGTATAGCAGGGACGGTGCTGCCTCGCGCTTCGCTCGCTGTTCGCCGCTCTCCGCTCGCTCGCGCAGCAAAAAATGGCCAGTTTTGGCCCGTTTTTGGGCTGTTTTGGCCAGTTTTTGGCCTGTTCTTGCGTGCCGCGGCGACCGTCGTGAGCGGAGCAAAACGTCAGCCATCTCAGCACCCTGGAACCCCCCGGGTGGCACAGGGCTGGATGGGGCTTTCGTATAGCAGGGACGG
>NW_027020466.1:82500-87500 GCF_036884655.1 Musa acuminata AAA Group
GTTCGCCGCTCACCGCTCGCTCGCTCAGCCAAAAATGGCCAGTTTTGGCCCGTTTTTGGGCTGTTTTGGCCTGTTTTTGGTCCGTTCTTGCATGGCGCGGTGACCGTCGTGAGCGGAGCAAAACGTCAGCCATCTCAGCACCCTGGAACCCCCCGGGTGGCACAGGGCTGGATGGGGCTTTCGTATAGCAGGGACGGTGCTGCCTCACGCTTCGCTCGCTGTTCGCCGCTCGCCGCTCGCTCGCGCAGCCAAAAATGACCAGTTTTGGCCCGTTTTTGGGCTGTTTTGGCCTGTTTATGGTCCGTTCTTGCGTGGTGCGGTGACCGTCGTGAGCGGAGCAAAACGTCAGCCATCTCAGCACCCTGGAACCCCCCGGGTGGCACAGGGCTGGATGGGGCTTTCGTATATAGCAGGGACGGTGCTGCCTCTCGCTTCGCTCGCTGTCCGCCGCTCGCCGCTCGCTCGCGCAGCCAAAAATGGCCAGTTTTGGCCCGTTTTTGGGCCGTTTTAGCCAGTTTTTGGCCTGTTCTTGCATTGCGCGGTGACCGTCGAGAGCGGAGCAAAACGTCAGCCATCTCAGCACCCTGGAACCCCCCGGGTGGCACAGGGCTGGATGGGGCTTTCGTATAGCAGGGACGGTGCTGCCTCTCGCTTCGCTCGCTGTCCGCCGCTCGCCGCTCGCTCGTGCAGCCAAAAATGGCCAGTTTTTTGGCCCGTTTTTGGGCCGTTTTGGCCAGTTTTTGGCCTGTTCTTGCATTGCGCGGTGACCGTCGAGAGCGGAGCAAAACGTCAGCCATCTCAGCACCCTGGAACCCCCCGGGTGGCACAGGGCTGGATGGGGCTTTCGTATAGCAGGGACGGTGCTGCCTCTCGCTTCGCTCGCTGTCCGCCTCGCCGCTCGCTCGCTCGTGCAGCCAAAAATGGCCAGTTTTGGCCCGTTTTTGGGCCGTTTTGGCCAGTTTTTGGCCTGTTCTTGCATTGCGCGGTGACCGTCGAGAGCGGAGCAAAACGTCAGCCATCTCAGCACCCTGGAACCCCCCGGGTGGCACAGGGCTGGATGGGGCTTTCGTATAGCAGGGACGGTGCTGCCTCTCGCTTCGCTCGCTGTCCGCCGCTCGCCGCTCGCTCGTGCAGCCAAAAATGGCCAGTTTTGGCCCGTTTTTGGGCCGTTTTGGCCAGTTTTTGGCCTGTTCTTGCATTGCGCGGTGACCGTCGAGAGCGGAGCAAAACGTCAGCCATCTCAGCACCCTGGAACCCCCCGGGTGGCACAGGGCTGGATGGGGCTTTCGTATAGCAGGGACGGTGCTGCCTCTCGCTTCGCTCGCTGTCCGCCGCTCGCCGCTCGCTCGTGCAGCCAAAAATGGCCAGTTTTGGCCCGTTTTTGGGCCGTTTTGGCCAGTTTTTGGCCTGTTCTTGCATTGCGCGGTGACCGTCGAGAGCGGAGCAAAACGTCAGCCATCTCAGCACCCTGGAACCCCCCGGGTGGCACAGGGCTGGATGGGGCTTTCGTATAGCAGGGACGGTGCTGCCTCTCGCTTCGCTCGCTGTCCGCCGCTCGCCGCTCGCTCGTGCAGCCAAAAATGGCCAGTTTTGGCCCGTTTTTGGGCCGTTTTGGCCAGTTTTTGGCCTGTTCTTGCATTGCGCGGTGACCGTCGAGAGCGGAGCAAAACGTCAGCCATCTCAGCACCCTGGAACCCCCCGGGTGGCACAGGGCTGGATGGGGCTTTCGTATAGCAGGGACGGTGCTGCCTCTCGCTTCGCTCGCTGTCCGCCGCTCGCCGCTCGCTCGTGCAGCCAAAAATGGCCAGTTTTGGCCCGTTTTTGGGCCGTTTTGGCCAGTTTTTGGCCTGTTCTTGCATTGCGCGGTGACCGTCGAGAGCGGAGCAAAACGTCAGCCATCTCAGCACCCTGGAACCCCCCGGGTGGCACAGGGCTGGATGGGGCTTTCGTATAGCAGGGACGGTGCTGCCTCTCGCTTCGCTCGCTGTCCGCCGCTCGCCGCTCGCTCGTGCAGCCAAAAATGGCCAGTTTTGGCCCGTTTTTGGGCCGTTTTGGCCAGTTTTTGGCCTGTTCTTGCATTGCGCGGTGACCGTCGAGAGCGGAGCAAAACGTCAGCCATCTCAGCACCCTGGAACCCCCCGGGTGGCACAGGGCTGGATGGGGCTTTCGTATAGCAGGGACGGTGCTGCCTCTCGCTTCGCTCGCTGTCCGCCGCTCGCCGCTCGCTCGTGCAGCCAAAAATGGCCAGTTTTGGCCCGTTTTTGGGCCGTTTTGGCCAGTTTTTGGCCTGTTCTTGCATTGCGCGGTGACCGTCGAGAGCGGAGCAAAACGTCAGCCATCTCAGCACCCTGGAACCCCCCGGGTGGCACAGGGCTGGATGGGGCTTTCGTATAGCAGGGACGGTGCTGCCTCTCGCTTCGCTCGCTGTCCGCCGCTCGCCGCTCGCTCGTGCAGCCAAAAATGGCCAGTTTTGGCCCGTTTTTGGGCCGTTTTGGCCAGTTTTTGGCCTGTTCTTGCATTGCGCGGTGACCGTCGAGAGCGGAGCAAAACGTCAGCCATCTCAGCACCCTGGAACCCCCCGGGTGGCACAGGGCTGGATGGGGCTTTCGTATAGCAGGGACGGTGCTGCCTCTCGCTTCGCTCGCTGTCCGCCGCTCGCCGCTCGCTCGTGCAGCCAAAAATGGCCAGTTTTGGCCCGTTTTTGGGCCGTTTTGGCCAGTTTTTGGCCTGTTCTTGCATTGCGCGGTGACCGTCGAGAGCGGAGCAAAACGTCAGCCATCTCAGCACCCTGGAACCCCCCGGGTGGCACAGGGCTGGATGGGGCTTTCGTATAGCAGGGACGGTGCTGCCTCTCGCTTCGCTCGCTGTCCGCCGCTCGCCGCTCGCTCGCGCAGCCAAAAATGGCCAGTTTTGGCCCGTTTTTGGGCCGTTTTGGCCAGTTTTTGGCCTGTTCTTGCATTGCGCGGTGACCGTCGAGAGCGGAGCAAAACGTCAGCCATCTCAGCACCCTGGAACCCCCCGGGTGGCACAGGGCTGGATGGGGCTTTCGTATAGCAGGGACGGTGCTGCCTCTCGCTTCGCTCGCTGTCCGCCGCTCGCCGCTCGCTCGTGCAGCCAAAAATGGCCAGTTTTGGCCCGTTTTTGGGCCGTTTTGGCCAGTTTTTGGCCTGTTCTTGCATTGCGCGGTGACCGTCGAGAGCGGAGCAAAACGTCAGCCATCTCAGCACCCTGGAACCCCCCGGGTGGCACAGGGCTGGATGGGGCTTTCGTATAGCAGGGACGGTGCTGCCTCTCGCTTCGCTCGCTGTCCGCCGCTCGCCGCTCGCTCGTGCAGCCAAAAATGGCCAGTTTTGGCCCGTTTTTGGGCCGTTTTGGCCAGTTTTTGGCCTGTTCTTGCATTGCGCGGTGACCGTCGAGAGCGGAGCAAAACGTCAGCCATCTCAGCACCCTGGAACCCCCCGGGTGGCACAGGGCTGGATGGGGCTTTCGTATAGCAGGGACGGTGCTGCCTCTCGCTTCGCTCGCTGTCCGCCGCTCGCCGCTCGCTCGTGCAGCCAAAAATGGCCAGTTTTGGCCCGTTTTTGGGCCGTTTTGGCCAGTTTTTGGCCTGTTCTTGCATTGCGCGGTGACCGTCGAGAGCGGAGCAAAACGTCAGCCATCTCAGCACCCTGGAACCCCCCGGGTGGCACAGGGCTGGATGGGGCTTTCGTATAGCAGGGACGGTGCTGCCTCTCGCTTCGCTCGCTGTCCGCCGCTCGCCGCTCGCTCGCGCAGCCAAAAATGGCCAGTTTTGGCCCGTTTTTGGGCCGTTTTGGCCAGTTTTTGGCCTGTTCTTGCATTGCGCGGTGACCGTCGAGAGCGGAGCAAAACGTCAGCCATCTCAGCACCCTGGAACCCCCCGGGTGGCACAGGGCTGGATGGGGCTTTCGTATAGCAGGGACGGTGCTGCCTCTCGCTTCGCTCGCTGTCCGCCGCTCGCCGCTCGCTCGTGCAGCCAAAAATGGCCAGTTTTGGCCCGTTTTTGGGCCGTTTTGGCCAGTTTTTGGCCTGTTCTTGCATTGCGCGGTGACCGTCGAGAGCGGAGCAAAACGTCAGCCATCTCAGCACCCTGGAACCCCCCGGGTGGCACAGGGCTGGATGGGGCTTTCGTATAGCAGGGACGGTGCTGCCTCTCGCTTCGCTCGCTGTCCGCCGCTCGCCGCTCGCTCGTGCAGCCAAAAATGGCCAGTTTTGGCCCGTTTTTGGGCCGTTTTGGCCAGTTTTTGGCCTGTTCTTGCATTGCGCGGTGACCGTCGAGAGCGGAGCAAAACGTCAGCCATCTCAGCACCCTGGAACCCCCCGGGTGGCACAGGGCTGGATGGGGCTTTCGTATAGCAGGGACGGTGCTGCCTCTCGCTTCGCTCGCTGTCCGCCGCTCGCCGCTCGCTCGTGCAGCCAAAAATGGCCAGTTTTGGCCCGTTTTTGGGCCGTTTTGGCCAGTTTTTGGCCTGTTCTTGCATTGCGCGGTGACCGTCGAGAGCGGAGCAAAACGTCAGCCATCTCAGCACCCTGGAACCCCCCGGGTGGCACAGGGCTGGATGGGGCTTTCGTATAGCAGGGACGGTGCTGCCTCTCGCTTCGCTCGCTGTCCGCCGCTCGCCGCTCGCTCGCGCAGCCAAAAATGGCCAGTTTTGGCCCGTTTTTGGGCCGTTTTGGCCAGTTTTTGGCCTGTTCTTGCATTGCGCGGTGACCGTCGAGAGCGGAGCAAAACGTCAGCCATCTCAGCACCCTGGAACCCCCCGGGTGGCACAGGGCTGGATGGGGCTTTCGTATAGCAGGGACGGTGCTGCCTCTCGCTTCGCTCGCTGTCCGCCGCTCGCCGCTCGCGCAGCCAAAAATGGCCAGTTTTGGCCCGTTTTTGGGCCGTTTTGGCCAGTTTTTGGCCTGTTCTTGCATTGCGCGGTGACCGTCGAGAGCGGAGCAAAACGTCAGCCATCTCAGCACCCTGGAACCCCCCGGGT
>NW_027020466.1:97500-102500 GCF_036884655.1 Musa acuminata AAA Group
CTGGATGGGGCTTTCGTATAGCAGGGACGGTGCTGCCTCTCGCTTCGCTCGCTGTCCGCCGCTCGCCGCTCGCTCGTGCAGCCAAAAATGGCCAGTTTTGGCCCGTTTTTGGGCCGTTTTGGCCAGTTTTTGGCCTGTTCTTGCATTGCGCGGTGACCGTCGAGAGCGGAGCAAAACGTCAGCCATCTCAGCACCCTGGAACCCCCCGGGTGGCACAGGGCTGGATGGGGCTTTCGTATAGCAGGGACGGTGCTGCCTCTCGCTTCGCTCGCTGTCCGCCGCTCGCCGCTCGCTCGTGCAGCCAAAAATGGCCAGTTTTGGCCCGTTTTTGGGCCGTTTTGGCCAGTTTTTGGCCTGTTCTTGCATTGCGCGGTGACCGTCGAGAGCGGAGCAAAACGTCAGCCATCTCAGCACCCTGGAACCCCCCGGGTGGCACAGGGCTGGATGGGGCTTTCGTATAGCAGGGACGGTGCTGCCTCTCGCTTCGCTCGCTGTCCGCCGCTCGCCGCTCGCTCGTGCAGCCAAAAATGGCCAGTTTTGGCCCGTTTTTGGGCCGTTTTGGCCAGTTTTTGGCCTGTTCTTGCATTGCGCGGTGACCGTCGAGAGCGGAGCAAAACGTCAGCCATCTCAGCACCCTGGAACCCCCCGGGTGGCACAGGGCTGGATGGGGCTTTCGTATAGCAGGGACGGTGCTGCCTCTCGCTTCGCTCGCTGTCCGCCGCTCGCCGCTCGCTCGTGCAGCCAAAAATGGCCAGTTTTGGCCCGTTTTTGGGCCGTTTTGGCCAGTTTTTGGCCTGTTCTTGCATTGCGCGGTGACCGTCGAGAGCGGAGCAAAACGTCAGCCATCTCAGCACCCTGGAACCCCCCGGGTGGCACAGGGCTGGATGGGGCTTTCGTATAGCAGGGACGGTGCTGCCTCTCGCTTCGCTCGCTGTCCGCCGCTCGCCGCTCGCTCGTGCAGCCAAAAATGGCCAGTTTTGGCCCGTTTTTGGGCCGTTTTGGCCAGTTTTTGGCCTGTTCTTGCATTGCGCGGTGACCGTCGAGAGCGGAGCAAAACGTCAGCCATCTCAGCACCCTGGAACCCCCCGGGTGGCACAGGGCTGGATGGGGCTTTCGTATAGCAGGGACGGTGCTGCCTCTCGCTTCGCTCGCTGTCCGCCGCTCGCCGCTCGCTCGTGCAGCCAAAAATGGCCAGTTTTGGCCCGTTTTTGGGCCGTTTTGGCCAGTTTTTGGCCTGTTCTTGCATTGCGCGGTGACCGTCGAGAGCGGAGCAAAACGTCAGCCATCTCAGCACCCTGGAACCCCCCGGGTGGCACAGGGCTGGATGGGGCTTTCGTATAGCAGGGACGGTGCTGCCTCTCGCTTCGCTCGCTGTCCGCCGCTCGCCGCTCGCTCGTGCAGCCAAAAATGGCCAGTTTTGGCCCGTTTTTGGGCCGTTTTGGCCAGTTTTTGGCCTGTTCTTGCATTGCGCGGTGACCGTCGAGAGCGGAGCAAAACGTCAGCCATCTCAGCACCCTGGAACCCCCCGGGTGGCACAGGGCTGGATGGGGCTTTCGTATAGCAGGGACGGTGCTGCCTCTCGCTTCGCTCGCTGTCCGCCGCTCGCCGCTCGCTCGTGCAGCCAAAAATGGCCAGTTTTGGCCCGTTTTTGGGCCGTTTTGGCCAGTTTTTGGCCTGTTCTTGCATTGCGCGGTGACCGTCGAGAGCGGAGCAAAACGTCAGCCATCTCAGCACCCTGGAACCCCCCGGGTGGCACAGGGCTGGATGGGGCTTTCGTATAGCAGGGACGGTGCTGCCTCTCGCTTCGCTCGCTGTCCGCCGCTCGCCGCTCGCTCGCGCAGCCAAAAATGGCCAGTTTTGGCCCGTTTTTGGGCCGTTTTGGCCAGTTTTTGGCCTGTTCTTGCATTGCGCGGTGACCGTCGAGAGCGGAGCAAAACGTCAGCCATCTCCGCACCCTGGAACCCCCCGGGTGGCACAGGGCTGGATGGGGCTTTCGTATAGCAGGGACGGTGCTGCCTCTCGCTTCGCTCGCTGTCCGCCGCTCGCCGCTCGCTCGTGCAGCCAAAAATGGCCAGTTTTGGCCCGTTTTTGGGCCGTTTTGGCCAGTTTTTGGCCTGTTCTTGCATTGCGCGGTGACCGTCGAGAGCGGAGCAAAACGTCAGCCATCTCAGCACCCTGGAACCCCCCGGGTGGCACAGGGCTGGATGGGGCTTTCGTATAGCAGGGACGGTGCTGCCTCTCGCTTCGCTCGCTGTCCGCCGCTCGCCGCTCGCTCGTGCAGCCAAAAATGGCCAGTTTTGGCCCGTTTTTGGGCCGTTTTGGCCAGTTTTTGGCCTGTTCTTGCATTGCGCGGTGACCGTCGAGAGCGGAGCAAAACGTCAGCCATCTCAGCACCCTGGAACCCCCCGGGTGGCACAGGGCTGGATGGGGCTTTCGTATAGCAGGGACGGTGCTGCCTCTCGCTTCGCTCGCTGTCCGCCGCTCGCCGCTCGCTCGTGCAGCCAAAAATGGCCAGTTTTGGCCCGTTTTTGGGCCGTTTTGGCCAGTTTTTGGCCTGTTCTTGCATTGCGCGGTGACCGTCGAGAGCGGAGCAAAACGTCAGCCATCTCAGCACCCTGGAACCCCCCGGGTGGCACAGGGCTGGATGGGGCTTTCGTATAGCAGGGACGGTGCTGCCTCTCGCTTCGCTCGCTGTCCGCCGCTCGCCGCTCGCTCGCGCAGCCAAAAATGGCCAGTTTTGGCCCGTTTTTGGGCCGTTTTGGCCAGTTTTTGGCCTGTTCTTGCATTGCGCGGTGACCGTCGAGAGCGGAGCAAAACGTCAGCCATCTCAGCACCCTGGAACCCCCCGGGTGGCACAGGGCTGGATGGGGCTTTCGTATAGCAGGGACGGTGCTGCCTCTCGCTTCGCTCGCTGTCCGCCGCTCGCCGCTCGCTCGTGCAGCCAAAAATGGCCAGTTTTGGCCCGTTTTTGGGCCGTTTTGGCCAGTTTTTGGCCTGTTCTTGCATTGCGCGGTGACCGTCGAGAGCGGAGCAAAACGTCAGCCATCTCAGCACCCTGGAACCCCCCGGGTGGCACAGGGCTGGATGGGGCTTTCGTATAGCAGGGACGGTGCTGCCTCTCGCTTCGCTCGCTGTCCGCCGCTCGCCGCTCGCTCGTGCAGCCAAAAATGGCCAGTTTTGGCCCGTTTTTGGGCCGTTTTGGCCAGTTTTTGGCCTGTTCTTGCATTGCGCGGTGACCGTCGAGAGCGGAGCAAAACGTCAGCCATCTCAGCACCCTGGAACCCCCCGGGTGGCACAGGGCTGGATGGGGCTTTCGTATAGCAGGGACGGTGCTGCCTCTCGCTTCGCTCGCTGTCCGCCGCTCGCCGCTCGCTCGTGCAGCCAAAAATGGCCAGTTTTGGCCCGTTTTTGGGCCGTTTTGGCCAGTTTTTGGCCTGTTCTTGCATTGCGCGGTGACCGTCGAGAGCGGAGCAAAACGTCAGCCATCTCAGCACCCTGGAACCCCCCGGGTGGCACAGGGCTGGATGGGGCTTTCGTATAGCAGGGACGGTGCTGCCTCTCGCTTCGCTCGCTGTCCGCCGCTCGCCGCTCGCTCGCGCAGCCAAAAATGGCCAGTTTTGGCCCGTTTTTGGGCCGTTTTGGCCAGTTTTTGGCCTGTTCTTGCATTGCGCGGTGACCGTCGAGAGCGGAGCAAAACGTCAGCCATCTCAGCACCCTGGAACCCCCCGGGTGGCACAGGGCTGGATGGGGCTTTCGTATAGCAGGGACGGTGCTGCCTCTCGCTTCGCTCGCTGTCCGCCGCTCGCCGCTCGCGCAGCCAAAAATGGCCAGTTTTGGCCCGTTTTTGGGCCGTTTTGGCCAGTTTTTGGCCTGTTCTTGCATTGCGCGGTGACCGTCGAGAGCGGAGCAAAACGTCAGCCATCTCAGCACCCTGGAACCCCCCGGGTGGCACAGGGCTGGATGGGGCTTTCGTATAGCAGGGACGGTGCTGCCTCTCGCTTCGCTCGCTGTTCGCCGCTCGCCGCTCGCTCGCGCAGCCAAAAATGGCCAGTTTTGGCCCGTTTTTGGGCTGTTTTGGCCAGTTTTTGGCCTGTTCTTGCGTGGTGCGGTGACCGTCGTGAGCGGAGCAAAACGTCAGCCATCTCAGCACCCTGGAACCCCCCGGGTGGCACAGGGCTGGATGGGGCTTTCGTATAGCAGGGACGGTGCTGCCTCTCGCTTCGCTCGCTGTTCGCCGCTCGCCGCTCGCTCGCGCAGCCAAAAATGGCCAGTTTTGGCCCGTTTTTGGGCTGTTTTGGCCTGTTTTTGGGCTGTTCTTGTGTGGCGCGGTGACCGTCGTGAGCGGAGCAAAATGTCAGCCATCTCAGCACCCTGGAACCCCCCGGGTGGCACAGGGCTGGATGGGGCTTTCGTATAGCAGGGACGGTGCTGCCTCGCGCTTCGCTCGCTGTTCGCCGCTCTCCGCTCGCTCGCGCAGCAAAAAATGGCCAGTTTTGGCCCGTTTTTGGGCTGTTTTGGCCAGTTTTTGGCCTGTTCTTGCGTGCCGCGGCGACCGTCGTGAGCGGAGCAAAACGTCAGCCATCTCAGCACCCTGGAACCCCCCGGGTGGCACAGGGCTGGATGGGGCTTTCGTATAGCAGGGACGGTGCTGCCTCTCGCTTCGCTCGCTGTCCGCCGCTCGCTGCTCGCTCGCGCAGCCAAAAATGGCCAGTTTTGGCCCGTTTTTGGGCTGTTTTGGCCTGTTTTTGGGCTGTTCTTGTGTGCCGCGGCGACCGTCGTGAGCGGAGCAAAATGTCAGCCATCTCAGCACCCTGGAACCCCCCGGGTGGCACAGGGCTGGATGGGGCTTTCGTATAGCAGGGACGGTGCTGCCTCTCGCTTCGCTCGCTGTCCGCCGCTCGCCGCTCGCTCGCGCAGCCAAAAATGGCCAGTTTTGGCCCGTTTTTGGGCCGTTTTGGCCAGTTTTTGGCCTGTTCTTGCGTTGCGCGGTGACCGTCGAG
>NW_027020466.1:112500-115000 GCF_036884655.1 Musa acuminata AAA Group
CAAAACGTCAGCCATCTCAGCACCCTGGAACCCCCCGGGTGGCACAGGGCTGGATGGGGCTTTCGTATAGCAGGGACGGTGCTGCCTCTCGCTTCGCTCGCTGTCCGCCGCTCGCCGCTCGCTCGTGCAGCCAAAAATGGCCAGTTTTGGCCCGTTTTTGGGCCGTTTTGGCCAGTTTTTGGCCTGTTCTTGCATTGCGCGGTGACCGTCGAGAGCGGAGCAAAACGTCAGCCATCTCAGCACCCTGGAACCCCCCGGGTGGCACAGGGCTGGATGGGGCTTTCGTATAGCAGGGACGGTGCTGCCTCTCGCTTCGCTCGCTGTCCGCCGCTCGCCGCTCGCTCGTGCAGCCAAAAATGGCCAGTTTTGGCCCGTTTTTGGGCCGTTTTGGCCAGTTTTTGGCCTGTTCTTGCATTGCGCGGTGACCGTCGAGAGCGGAGCAAAACGTCAGCCATCTCAGCACCCTGGAACCCCCCGGGTGGCACAGGGCTGGATGGGGCTTTCGTATAGCAGGGACGGTGCTGCCTCTCGCTTCGCTCGCTGTCCGCCGCTCGCCGCTCGCTCGTGCAGCCAAAAATGGCCAGTTTTGGCCCGTTTTTGGGCCGTTTTGGCCAGTTTTTGGCCTGTTCTTGCATTGCGCGGTGACCGTCGAGAGCGGAGCAAAACGTCAGCCATCTCAGCACCCTGGAACCCCCCGGGTGGCACAGGGCTGGATGGGGCTTTCGTATAGCAGGGACGGTGCTGCCTCTCGCTTCGCTCGCTGTCCGCCGCTCGCCGCTCGCTCGTGCAGCCAAAAATGGCCAGTTTTGGCCCGTTTTTGGGCCGTTTTGGCCAGTTTTTGGCCTGTTCTTGCATTGCGCGGTGACCGTCGAGAGCGGAGCAAAACGTCAGCCATCTCAGCACCCTGGAACCCCCCGGGTGGCACAGGGCTGGATGGGGCTTTCGTATAGCAGGGACGGTGCTGCCTCTCGCTTCGCTCGCTGTCCGCCGCTCGCCGCTCGCTCGTGCAGCCAAAAATGGCCAGTTTTGGCCCGTTTTTGGGCCGTTTTGGCCAGTTTTTGGCCTGTTCTTGCATTGCGCGGTGACCGTCGAGAGCGGAGCAAAACGTCAGCCATCTCAGCACCCTGGAACCCCCCGGGTGGCACAGGGCTGGATGGGGCTTTCGTATAGCAGGGACGGTGCTGCCTCTCGCTTCGCTCGCTGTCCGCCGCTCGCCGCTCGCTCGCGCAGCCAAAAATGGCCAGTTTTGGCCCGTTTTTGGGCCGTTTTGGCCAGTTTTTGGCCTGTTCTTGCATTGCGCGGTGACCGTCGAGAGCGGAGCAAAACGTCAGCCATCTCAGCACCCTGGAACCCCCCGGGTGGCACAGGGCTGGATGGGGCTTTCGTATAGCAGGGACGGTGCTGCCTCTCGCTTCGCTCGCTGTCCGCCGCTCGCCGCTCGCTCGTGCAGCCAAAAATGGCCAGTTTTGGCCCGTTTTTGGGCCGTTTTGGCCAGTTTTTGGCCTGTTCTTGCATTGCGCGGTGACCGTCGAGAGCGGAGCAAAACGTCAGCCATCTCAGCACCCTGGAACCCCCCCGGGTGGCACAGGGCTGGATGGGGCTTTCGTATAGCAGGGACGGTGCTGCCTCTCGCTTCGCTCGCTGTCCGCCGCTCGCCGCTCGCTCGTGCAGCCAAAAATGGCCAGTTTTGGCCCGTTTTTGGGCCGTTTTGGCCAGTTTTTGGCCTGTTCTTGCATTGCGCGGTGACCGTCGAGAGCGGAGCAAAACGTCAGCCATCTCAGCACCCTGGAACCCCCCGGGTGGCACAGGGCTGGATGGGGCTTTCGTATAGCAGGGACGGTGCTGCCTCTCGCTTCGCTCGCTGTCCGCCGCTCGCCGCTCGCTCGTGCAGCCAAAAATGGCCAGTTTTGGCCCGTTTTTGGGCCGTTTTGGCCAGTTTTTGGCCTGTTCTTGCATTGCGCGGTGACCGTCGAGAGCGGAGCAAAACGTCAGCCATCTCAGCACCCTGGAACCCCCCGGGTGGCACAGGGCTGGATGGGGCTTTCGTATAGCAGGGACGGTGCTGCCTCTCGCTTCGCTCGCTGTCCGCCGCTCGCCGCTCGCTCGCGCAGCCAAAAATGGCCAGTTTTGGCCCGTTTTTGGGCCGTTTTGGCCAGTTTTTGGCCTGTTCTTGCATTGCGCGGTGACCGTCGAGAGCGGAGCAAAACGTCAGCCATCTCAGCACCCTGGAACCCCCCGGGTGGCACAGGGCTGGATGGGGCTTTCGTATAGCAGGGACGGTGCTGCCTCTCGCTTCGCTCGCTGTCCGCCGCTCGCCGCTCGCTCGTGCAGCCAAAAATGGCCAGTTTTGGCCCGTTTTTGGGCCGTTTTGGCCAGTTTTTGGCCTGTTCTTGCATTGCGCGGTGACCGTCGAGAGCGGAGCAAAACGTCAGCCATCTCAGCACCCTGGAACCCCCCGGGTGGCACAGGGCTGGATGGGGCTTTCGTATAGCAGGGACGG
>NW_027020466.1:125000-130000 GCF_036884655.1 Musa acuminata AAA Group
CGCTCGCTGTTCGCCGCTCGCCGCTCGCTCGCGCAACCTAAAATGGCCAGTTTTGGCCCGTTTTTGGGCTGTTTTGGCCTGTTTTTGGTCCGTTCTTGCGTGGCACGGCGACCGTCGTGAGCGGAGCAAAACGTCAGCCATCTCAGCACCCTGGAACCCCCCGGGTGGCACAGGGCTGGATGGGGCTTTCGTATAGCAGGGACGGTGCTGCCTCTCGCTTCGCTCGCTGTTCGCCGCTCACCGCTCGCTCGCTCAGCCAAAAATGGCCAGTTTTGGCCCGTTTTTGGGCTGTTTTGGCCTGTTTTTGGTCCGTTCTTGCATGGCGCGGTGACCGTCGTGAGCGGAGCAAAACGTCAGCCATCTCAGCACCCTGGAACCCCCCGGGTGGCACAGGGCTGGATGGGGCTTTCGTATAGCAGGGACGGTGCTGCCTCACGCTTCGCTCGCTGTTCGCCGCTCGCCGCTCGCTCGCGCAGCCAAAAATGACCAGTTTTGGCCCGTTTTTGGGCTGTTTTGGCCTGTTTATGGTCCGTTCTTGCGTGGTGCGGTGACCGTCGTGAGCGGAGCAAAACGTCAGCCATCTCAGCACCCTGGAACCCCCCGGGTGGCACAGGGCTGGATGGGGCTTTCGTATATAGCAGGGACGGTGCTGCCTCTCGCTTCGCTCGCTGTCCGCCGCTCGCCGCTCGCTCGCGCAGCCAAAAATGGCCAGTTTTGGCCCGTTTTTGGGCCGTTTTAGCCAGTTTTTGGCCTGTTCTTGCATTGCGCGGTGACCGTCGAGAGCGGAGCAAAACGTCAGCCATCTCAGCACCCTGGAACCCCCCGGGTGGCACAGGGCTGGATGGGGCTTTCGTATAGCAGGGACGGTGCTGCCTCTCGCTTCGCTCGCTGTCCGCCGCTCGCCGCTCGCTCGTGCAGCCAAAAATGGCCAGTTTTGGCCCGTTTTTGGGCCGTTTTGGCCAGTTTTTGGCCTGTTCTTGCATTGCGCGGTGACCGTCGAGAGCGGAGCAAAACGTCAGCCATCTCAGCACCCTGGAACCCCCCGGGTGGCACAGGGCTGGATGGGGCTTTCGTATAGCAGGGACGGTGCTGCCTCTCGCTTCGCTCGCTGTCCGCCGCTCGCCGCTCGCTCGTGCAGCCAAAAATGGCCAGTTTTGGCCCGTTTTTGGGCCGTTTTGGCCAGTTTTTGGCCTGTTCTTGCATTGCGCGGTGACCGTCGAGAGCGGAGCAAAACGTCAGCCATCTCAGCACCCTGGAACCCCCCGGGTGGCACAGGGCTGGATGGGGCTTTCGTATAGCAGGGACGGTGCTGCCTCTCGCTTCGCTCGCTGTCCGCCGCTCGCCGCTCGCTCGTGCAGCCAAAAATGGCCAGTTTTGGCCCGTTTTTGGGCCGTTTTGGCCAGTTTTTGGCCTGTTCTTGCATTGCGCGGTGACCGTCGAGAGCGGAGCAAAACGTCAGCCATCTCAGCACCCTGGAACCCCCCGGGTGGCACAGGGCTGGATGGGGCTTTCGTATAGCAGGGACGGTGCTGCCTCTCGCTTCGCTCGCTGTCCGCCGCTCGCCGCTCGCTCGTGCAGCCAAAAATGGCCAGTTTTGGCCCGTTTTTGGGCCGTTTTGGCCAGTTTTTGGCCTGTTCTTGCATTGCGCGGTGACCGTCGAGAGCGGAGCAAAACGTCAGCCATCTCAGCACCCTGGAACCCCCCGGGTGGCACAGGGCTGGATGGGGCTTTCGTATAGCAGGGACGGTGCTGCCTCTCGCTTCGCTCGCTGTCCGCCGCTCGCCGCTCGCTCGTGCAGCCAAAAATGGCCAGTTTTGGCCCGTTTTTGGGCCGTTTTGGCCAGTTTTTGGCCTGTTCTTGCATTGCGCGGTGACCGTCGAGAGCGGAGCAAAACGTCAGCCATCTCAGCACCCTGGAACCCCCCGGGTGGCACAGGGCTGGATGGGGCTTTCGTATAGCAGGGACGGTGCTGCCTCTCGCTTCGCTCGCTGTCCGCCGCTCGCCGCTCGCTCGTGCAGCCAAAAATGGCCAGTTTTGGCCCGTTTTTGGGCCGTTTTGGCCAGTTTTTGGCCTGTTCTTGCATTGCGCGGTGACCGTCGAGAGCGGAGCAAAACGTCAGCCATCTCAGCACCCTGGAACCCCCCGGGTGGCACAGGGCTGGATGGGGCTTTCGTATAGCAGGGACGGTGCTGCCTCTCGCTTCGCTCGCTGTCCGCCGCTCGCCGCTCGCTCGTGCAGCCAAAAATGGCCAGTTTTGGCCCGTTTTTGGGCCGTTTTGGCCAGTTTTTGGCCTGTTCTTGCATTGCGCGGTGACCGTCGAGAGCGGAGCAAAACGTCAGCCATCTCAGCACCCTGGAACCCCCCGGGTGGCACAGGGCTGGATGGGGCTTTCGTATAGCAGGGACGGTGCTGCCTCTCGCTTCGCTCGCTGTCCGCCGCTCGCCGCTCGCTCGTGCAGCCAAAAATGGCCAGTTTTGGCCCGTTTTTGGGCCGTTTTGGCCAGTTTTTGGCCTGTTCTTGCATTGCGCGGTGACCGTCGAGAGCGGAGCAAAACGTCAGCCATCTCAGCACCCTGGAACCCCCCGGGTGGCACAGGGCTGGATGGGGCTTTCGTATAGCAGGGACGGTGCTGCCTCTCGCTTCGCTCGCTGTCCGCCGCTCGCCGCTCGCTCGTGCAGCCAAAAATGGCCAGTTTTGGCCCGTTTTTGGGCCGTTTTGGCCAGTTTTTGGCCTGTTCTTGCATTGCGCGGTGACCGTCGAGAGCGGAGCAAAACGTCAGCCATCTCAGCACCCTGGAACCCCCCGGGTGGCACAGGGCTGGATGGGGCTTTCGTATAGCAGGGACGGTGCTGCCTCTCGCTTCGCTCGCTGTCCGCCGCTCGCCGCTCGCTCGTGCAGCCAAAAATGGCCAGTTTTGGCCCGTTTTTGGGCCGTTTTGGCCAGTTTTTGGCCTGTTCTTGCATTGCGCGGTGACCGTCGAGAGCGGAGCAAAACGTCAGCCATCTCAGCACCCTGGAACCCCCCGGGTGGCACAGGGCTGGATGGGGCTTTCGTATAGCAGGGACGGTGCTGCCTCTCGCTTCGCTCGCTGTCCGCCGCTCGCCGCTCGCTCGCGCAGCCAAAAATGGCCAGTTTTGGCCCGTTTTTGGGCCGTTTTGGCCAGTTTTTGGCCTGTTCTTGCATTGCGCGGTGACCGTCGAGAGCGGAGCAAAACGTCAGCCATCTCAGCACCCTGGAACCCCCCGGGTGGCACAGGGCTGGATGGGGCTTTCGTATAGCAGGGACGGTGCTGCCTCTCGCTTCGCTCGCTGTCCGCCGCTCGCCGCTCGCTCGTGCAGCCAAAAATGGCCAGTTTTGGCCCGTTTTTGGGCCGTTTTGGCCAGTTTTTGGCCTGTTCTTGCATTGCGCGGTGACCGTCGAGAGCGGAGCAAAACGTCAGCCATCTCAGCACCCTGGAACCCCCCCCGGGTGGCACAGGGCTGGATGGGGCTTTCGTATAGCAGGGACGGTGCTGCCTCTCGCTTCGCTCGCTGTCCGCCGCTCGCCGCTCGCTCGTGCAGCCAAAAATGGCCAGTTTTGGCCCGTTTTTGGGCCGTTTTGGCCAGTTTTTGGCCTGTTCTTGCATTGCGCGGTGACCGTCGAGAGCGGAGCAAAACGTCAGCCATCTCAGCACCCTGGAACCCCCCGGGTGGCACAGGGCTGGATGGGGCTTTCGTATAGCAGGGACGGTGCTGCCTCTCGCTTCGCTCGCTGTCCGCCGCTCGCCGCTCGCTCGTGCAGCCAAAAATGGCCAGTTTTGGCCCGTTTTTGGGCCGTTTTGGCCAGTTTTTGGCCTGTTCTTGCATTGCGCGGTGACCGTCGAGAGCGGAGCAAAACGTCAGCCATCTCAGCACCCTGGAACCCCCCGGGTGGCACAGGGCTGGATGGGGCTTTCGTATAGCAGGGACGGTGCTGCCTCTCGCTTCGCTCGCTGTCCGCCGCTCGCCGCTCGCTCGCGCAGCCAAAAATGGCCAGTTTTGGCCCGTTTTTGGGCCGTTTTGGCCAGTTTTTGGCCTGTTCTTGCATTGCGCGGTGACCGTCGAGAGCGGAGCAAAACGTCAGCCATCTCAGCACCCTGGAACCCCCCGGGTGGCACAGGGCTGGATGGGGCTTTCGTATAGCAGGGACGGTGCTGCCTCTCGCTTCGCTCGCTGTCCGCCGCTCGCCGCTCGCTCGTGCAGCCAAAAATGGCCAGTTTTGGCCCGTTTTTGGGCCGTTTTGGCCAGTTTTTGGCCTGTTCTTGCATTGCGCGGTGACCGTCGAGAGCGGAGCAAAACGTCAGCCATCTCAGCACCCTGGAACCCCCCGGGTGGCACAGGGCTGGATGGGGCTTTCGTATAGCAGGGACGGTGCTGCCTCTCGCTTCGCTCGCTGTCCGCCGCTCGCCGCTCGCTCGTGCAGCCAAAAATGGCCAGTTTTGGCCCGTTTTTGGGCCGTTTTGGCCAGTTTTTGGCCTGTTCTTGCATTGCGCGGTGACCGTCGAGAGCGGAGCAAAACGTCAGCCATCTCAGCACCCTGGAACCCCCCGGGTGGCACAGGGCTGGATGGGGCTTTCGTATAGCAGGGACGGTGCTGCCTCTCGCTTCGCTCGCTGTCCGCCGCTCGCCGCTCGCTCGTGCAGCCAAAAATGGCCAGTTTTGGCCCGTTTTTGGGCCGTTTTGGCCAGTTTTTGGCCTGTTCTTGCATTGCGCGGTGACCGTCGAGAGCGGAGCAAAACGTCAGCCATCTCAGCACCCTGGAACCCCCCGGGTGGCACAGGGCTGGATGGGGCTTTCGTATAGCAGGGACGGTGCTGCCTCTCGCTTCGCTCGCTGTCCGCCGCTCGCCGCTCGCTCGCGCAGCCAAAAATGGCCAGTTTTGGCCCGTTTTTGGGCCGTTTTGGCCAGTTTTTGGCCTGTTCTTGCATTGCGCGGTGACCGTCGAGAGCGGAGCAAAACGTCAGCCATCTCAGCACCCTGGAA
>NW_027020467.1:0-10000 GCF_036884655.1 Musa acuminata AAA Group
GTACGGGCAACGGCTCCAAAAGTCCCACCGGCTTCCGCTGCTCCACCTTGTCTTGTTGGCAAGTAAGGCATGTTCGAACATACTCCTCCACATCAATCCCCATTTTTGGCCAGTAGAAGGCCCTCTCCACGAGAGCCAACGTTCTGTGAATGCCGGGGTGTCCAGCCCAAAGGGAATCGTGACACTCTTTCAAGAGTTCACGCCTTAGATTGTCCACTCGGGGAACATAAACCCTATTCCCTTTTGTGTAAACAAGTCCCTCCTGGACCCAAAATCGTCGTGCTTTGCCTTCTTTGATGAGCTGCATCAGGATAACTGCCTGGGGATCACTATACAGTCCATCTCTGATTCGGGAAAGGAAGGTTGAGTGTAACTGACTTGCTTGGCCTCTGCCCTCCAGTTGTGCAGCATTCACGCACTCCACCTTCCGACTCAGCGCATCGGCCACGACATTCGCCTTCCCGGGCTTATATTCCATTGCCATATCAAATTCAGCCAGGAAGTCCTGCCACCGTGCTTGCTTTGGGGAGAGCTTCTTCTGAGTTTGGAAATAACTCAAGGCGATGTTGTCTGTCCTCAGCACAAATCGCGACCCAAGGAGGTAGTGTCGCCAAACTCGTAGGCAGTGGATCACCGCTGTCATCTCCTTCTCATGCACTGGATACCGCCTCTCGGTCTCGTTGAGTTTACGGCTCTCGTAGGCCACCGGATGACCTTCTTGCATGAGTACTCCACCAATAGCAAAGTCCGAAGCATCTGTATGGACTTCAAAGGGCTCTCCATAGTTTGGCAATTTGAGCACTGGTTCTTCCAGAACAGCAGCCTTCAGATCTTGGAATGCTATCTCACATTTGTCAGACCACTTCCAAGGCTGCTCCTTCTTCAGCAACTCCGTCAGTGGGGTTGCCCGCTTCGAATATCCAGCAATGAAGCGTCGGTAGTAGTTGACGAAACCAAGGAAGGATCTCAACTCTGGCACCTTCTTTGGAGTTCGCCATTCCGCAACTGCTTGCACCTTCGACTTGTCCATCCGGATGGAGCCATCACCGATTCGGTGCCCCAAGAACAGGATCTCAGTCTGAGCAAAGTAGCATTTCTCCCTTTTTACGAACAAAGTGTTCTCCCTGAGAACCTTGAAAATCGTCCGAAGGTGCTTGACGTGCTCCTCGAGCGTTTGGCTGTAAACGACGATGTCGTCCAAGTAGACGACCACGAACTTATCCAAATACTCCTTGAATAGCTGGTTCATGAGAGTACAGAATGTTGCCGGAGCGTTGGTTAAGCCGAAAGGCATCACCAAGAACTCAAACGCTCCATATCTGGTCACACATGTAGTCTTTGCTTCGTCGCCTTCAGCAATGCGCACCTGCCAATACCCCGACCGAAGGTCGAGTTTTGAGAAATACTTCGCCTTGCCCAATTGGTCGAACAAGTCCGCGATGAGCGGGATGGGATACTTGTTCTTCACTGTTACTTTGTTGAGGGCTCGGTAGTCGACGCATAATCGGAGGCTCCCATCTTGTTTCTTCAGAAAGAGAACTGGAGCTCCGAAAGGTGCTTTTGAGCTGCGGATGAGACCACCGCTTAGCAGTTCACCTAACTGCTTTCTGAGTTCTGCCAACTCTGGCGGGGCCATGCGATAGGGTGGTCTCGCTGGAGGCTTCACTCCTGGCTCCAGCTCAATACTGTGATCCACGCCTCTGCGTGGCGGAAGAGTCTTCGGCAACTCAGGTGGCATAACGTCTTTGAACTCCTTCAGGACGTTGGCCACCACAGCAGGTTCTTGAATGGCTTCTTCATTGAGTGGCTCTAGCTTCATAGCAGCCACGAATGTTAGTTCGCCCTTTCGCACCCCTTTCTTCAATTGTAATGCCGAAATATGTTGGGGCTCCTTGGTTCCTCTCCGAGAGACGGGCACCACACAGGGGTCATCGCCTCCCATCATACATAGGGAATTCAAGAATGGCATCGGCACCAACTTCGCCGCGTGCATAAACTCCATTCCAAGGATCACTTGGAAGTCGTCTAGTGGCACGGCCATCATGTTGGTGGTTCCGCTCCAAGTCCCGATTCTGATGGGAACTCCCTTCGCCAATCCGGAGATTCGCCTGGCCTCCGAGTTCACTGCTTTCATTCGGCTTGGGCTCTTCTCCAATGTCAACCCAAGTCGCTGTGCTTCACGATCGGCTATGAAGTTGTGGGTAGCGCCCGTGTCCACCATTGCACGGGTCGTTTGGCCATTCAGCTTGATGTCCACATACATCAGTTCACTACTTCCTGCTTTTTGTGCCTTCGTCTTCATGTTCTCCCCCACTTGACCCCGCATAGCGTTCAACAAACGCATTGCTCCCATTCGGGGTCCTTGCGACTCTTCATCGTCGCTGCTGGATTCAGAACTGCTTGAGCTAAGGGCAACGGTTTTGCCCTTGTCCGATCGGGGAGGGTGGATGGAAGCTGTCAACGCGTTGAGTGCCTGCTTCTGTGGGCACTCCCTTACCATGTGCGGTCCTCCGCACAAGAAGCATCCTCCAGGTTTTGAGGCCTTGCCTTTTGGGTTCGGCCCTTTGTGGGAGCTCTTCTTCTTCTGTTCGCCCCCGAGCTCCTTCCCTCGAGAATGTTTTTGAGGGCGATTGCTTGAAGATTGTTTCCTTCTCGCTGGGTCTTCAGAGGAAACGAAGTCGGTGAGCCTTTCTGCAGCTGCAATTGCCCCGACCACGTCGGTAACATTCCTTCGATTCAGCTCTTGCTGAGCCCATGGTTTCAGACCATCAAGGAAACTGAACAACTTGTCCTTCTCGGACATGTCCTGTATGTCCAGCATCAGTGCAGAAAACTGCTTTACATAGTCTCGGATGGTGGTACTTTGGCGGAGTTGTCTCAACTTCCTTCTTGCGACGAACTCTGTGTTCTCCGGTAGGAACTGAGTTCTCAACTCCCGCTTCAAGTCTTCCCATGTGTCGACTCGACACCGACCTTGTTGGATTTCCTCCCAACGAGTTCGCCACCAAAGTTTCGCATCTCCGTTCAGATACATTGTTGCTATTGAAACTTTGGTATCTTCAGAATCGGGTCTCGTAGCTCGGAAGTATTGTTCCATGTCGAACAGAAAGTTCTCGAGCTCCTTGGCATCTCTGGCCCCTCCGTATCCATGGGGCTCAGGTGCCCTCAAGTTTTGTGGCGGTGCAACGCGGGTGTTGCCTCCTCCCGCATTTAGCGTTCTTGTGAGCATAGCCACCTTCGCCGTGAGTTCCGCCACAACATCTTGTAAGTGCTGCACGGAGTCCTTGGTGTCATCGGACAGTCGGTCGACTAGGGCCTCGACCTTGTCGATCCTGGACTCCGCTTCCTCTTGCGAGCTCTCTACCCCAACAAGTCTTTGTTGGCCATGGTAGAGTTCCTCCATGCTCGCTTCAAGAACATCCAGGCGGGTTTCCGCCGTCGTGAGTCTCTCCTTATGACTCTTTTTCCCAGTTAGCGCACCAGATTGCGCTTCCTCCGCTCGCGGAGAGTTGCCAACTTCTCGCTCATCCTGTTCGCTGCCGCGATCCTCATGAGCGGCTCCAACAGCATGAGAGCGAGTGTGCACATGCAGCCCACCTGCGGCTGCTTGGGGCAAGGGTCCGGCCTGCCCCGTCTTGCTTGATTCGCCACGATGCTTTGCCATGGCGAAGTTGCGAAGTTCGTTCGCTGTTCGATCGAAGAGCTTGCCGGCTCTGATACCACAATGTCACGACCTTAGCTGGAAGTGCCTAAGGCGTGCGGCACCCTTGCGGCCAAAGACGCGAACTTAGCTTGCGTTGCCTAAGTCGCGAGTCACCCGTGCGGCAAAGACGCGAACTTAGCTTTGCCTTGCCTAAGTCGCGCTTCGCCCTTGCGATCTTGCTCCGCAAGGATCAGCCCACTTTGTAACCTCTCGCAGGTCCCGAAGGACCTGTAAAAGAGAAAGAGAGTTAGATCGAAAGAACGAGCAACGGACACGTCCCGAAGTCTCGCGAAAAGGAAAGCTTTACAAGCAATTCGTCGAACACCTTGTGTGCACAAGAGAAAAGAGGGAGAGGGGGAAAAACAAGGCTTTCAAGGATGAACGAACAGCTGCAAGCCCACAAACAGCCGCTCACCTGGTCCCGGACGCAACACCAAGTTCCCGTAAAGGTCACGTACGAACTTGCGAAAGAGTGTTCAACGCCCGGTATATAACCGAAGCCCCATCCAGCCATGTGCCACCCGGGGGGTTCCTGGGTGCTGAGATGGCTGACATTTTGGTGAGCGGAGGCAGCACTCCGCTCACCTCCCGCGGCACGCGAAAACGAAGCCGTTTTGGGCTGTTTTGGGGCTGTTTTGCTCGGTTCGGTGAGCGATCGCTTTGCAACGCTGCAGCTTGTTCGAACTTACATATTTACAAGCAAAATGACCCAAAACCATGGGAAAACATGCTGTTAAGCAGCTGTACATGCGGGTGTGAGCGACGAACGGTTCGTTGAACGAAGTTGTTGCGGGTGCGCGACGACCGTTCGTGACAGGGTGGCACAGGGCTGGATGGGGCTTTCGTATATAGCAGGGACGGTGCTGCCTCTCGCTTCGCTCGCTGTCCGCCGCTCGCCGCTCGCTCGCGCAGCCAAAAATGGCCAGTTTTGGCCCGTTTTTGGGCCGTTTTGGCCAGTTTTTGGCCTGTTCTTGCATTGCGCGGTGACCGTCGAGAGCGGAGCAAAACGTCAGCCATCTCAGCACCCTGGAACCCCCCGGGTGGCACAGGGCTGGATGGGGCTTTCGTATAGCAGGGACGGTGCTGCCTCTCGCTTCGCTCGCTGTCCGCCGCTCGCCGCTCGCTCGTGCAGCCAAAAATGGCCAGTTTTGGCCCGTTTTTGGGCCGTTTTGGCCAGTTTTTGGCCTGTTCTTGCATTGCGCGGTGACCGTCGAGAGCGGAGCAAAACGTCAGCCATCTCAGCACCCTGGAACCCCCCGGGTGGCACAGGGCTGGATGGGGCTTTCGTATAGCAGGGACGGTGCTGCCTCTCGCTTCGCTCGCTGTCCGCCGCTCGCCGCTCGCTCGTGCAGCCAAAAATGGCCAGTTTTGGCCCGTTTTTGGGCCGTTTTGGCCAGTTTTTGGCCTGTTCTTGCATTGCGCGGTGACCGTCGAGAGCGGAGCAAAACGTCAGCCATCTCAGCACCCTGGAACCCCCCGGGTGGCACAGGGCTGGATGGGGCTTTCGTATAGCAGGGACGGTGCTGCCTCTCGCTTCGCTCGCTGTCCGCCGCTCGCCGCTCGCTCGTGCAGCCAAAAATGGCCAGTTTTGGCCCGTTTTTGGGCCGTTTTGGCCAGTTTTTGGCCTGTTCTTGCATTGCGCGGTGACCGTCGAGAGCGGAGCAAAACGTCAGCCATCTCAGCACCCTGGAACCCCCCGGGTGGCACAGGGCTGGATGGGGCTTTCGTATAGCAGGGACGGTGCTGCCTCTCGCTTCGCTCGCTGTCCGCCGCTCGCCGCTCGCTCGTGCAGCCAAAAATGGCCAGTTTTGGCCCGTTTTTGGGCCGTTTTGGCCAGTTTTTGGCCTGTTCTTGCATTGCGCGGTGACCGTCGAGAGCGGAGCAAAACGTCAGCCATCTCAGCACCCTGGAACCCCCCGGGTGGCACAGGGCTGGATGGGGCTTTCGTATAGCAGGGACGGTGCTGCCTCTCGCTTCGCTCGCTGTCCGCCGCTCGCCGCTCGCTCGCGCAGCCAAAAATGGCCAGTTTTGGCCCGTTTTTGGGCCGTTTTGGCCAGTTTTTGGCCTGTTCTTGCATTGCGCGGTGACCGTCGAGAGCGGAGCAAAACGTCAGCCATCTCAGCACCCTGGAACCCCCCGGGTGGCACAGGGCTGGATGGGGCTTTCGTATAGCAGGGACGGTGCTGCCTCTCGCTTCGCTCGCTGTCCGCCGCTCGCCGCTCGCGCAGCCAAAAATGGCCAGTTTTGGCCCGTTTTTGGGCCGTTTTGGCCAGTTTTTGGCCTGTTCTTGCATTGCGCGGTGACCGTCGAGAGCGGAGCAAAACGTCAGCCATCTCAGCACCCTGGAACCCCCCGGGTGGCACAGGGCTGGATGGGGCTTTCGTATAGCAGGGACGGTGCTGCCTCTCGCTTCGCTCGCTGTTCGCCGCTCGCCGCTCGCTCGCGCAGCCAAAAATGGCCAGTTTTGGCCCGTTTTTGGGCTGTTTTGGCCAGTTTTTGGCCTGTTCTTGCGTGGTGCGGTGACCGTCGTGAGCGGAGCAAAACGTCAGCCATCTCAGCACCCTGGAACCCCCCGGGTGGCACAGGGCTGGATGGGGCTTTCGTATAGCAGGGACGGTGCTGCCTCTCGCTTCGCTCGCTGTTCGCCGCTCGCCGCTCGCTCGCGCAGCCAAAAATGGCCAGTTTTGGCCCGTTTTTGGGCTGTTTTGGCCTGTTTTTGGGCTGTTCTTGTGTGGCGCGGTGACCGTCGTGAGCGGAGCAAAATGTCAGCCATCTCAGCACCCTGGAACCCCCCGGGTGGCACAGGGCTGGATGGGGCTTTCGTATAGCAGGGACGGTGCTGCCTCGCGCTTCGCTCGCTGTTCGCCGCTCTCCGCTCGCTCGCGCAGCAAAAAATGGCCAGTTTTGGCCCGTTTTTGGGCTGTTTTGGCCAGTTTTTGGCCTGTTCTTGCGTGCCGCGGCGACCGTCGTGAGCGGAGCAAAACGTCAGCCATCTCAGCACCCTGGAACCCCCCGGGTGGCACAGGGCTGGATGGGGCTTTCGTATAGCAGGGACGGTGCTGCCTCTCGCTTCGCTCGCTGTCCGCCGCTCGCTGCTCGCTCGCGCAGCCAAAAATGGCCAGTTTTGGCCCGTTTTTGGGCTGTTTTGGCCTGTTTTTGGGCTGTTCTTGTGTGCCGCGGCGACCGTCGTGAGCGGAGCAAAATGTCAGCCATCTCAGCACCCTGGAACCCCCCGGGTGGCACAGGGCTGGATGGGGCTTTCGTATAGCAGGGACGGTGCTGCCTCTCGCTTCGCTCGCTGTCCGCCGCTCTGTCACGACCTTAGCTGGTTTTGCCTAAGGCGTGCGGCACCCTCGCGCGTCCGTCCGCAAAGGTCAGCCTCCCCGAAGCCTCCCATTGTCCCTTAGGACCAACAAAAGAGAGAACGGGTTAAAGAGAACGCCTCAATCGGGATCCACAAGCAAACATGTCCGAAAAACACTTCATAGACAATGCAAATTACAAACAGACTTTACAAGCTCTGAATAGTTGCACAACAAAGGGTAAAATGGTCCATTACAGACCGAAAGCTCTCGAACGTGTCCACATGACACAACCTTTATTTACAAGCCTAAAGAGGCCACCAACCCAACTAAAATGGGACTTATAAGCCTTCGGCCGCCCCTCTATCTGCTGTACAAGGCATGAAATGCCAAAAGACAACGGACAGACATAAGCATTACATCCAACATCTTGTTTAGAAGTTTGTCCGTTACATTCTCCCCCACTTATCCCTTCGACGTCCTCGTCGAAGCCTTTGTGAACACTGCAACTCTTCGCCTTTGCTGAGTCTTCAATCTTCCGCTCCAGCTGCAATGCGCCTCCTGGCTCCCAGCTGCTCTCCGCTGCTGTTTCTGAGTAGTCGAACCTTTGATCCGCCATGCTGCTTCAACTCGCCAATGACTCTGACTCTGGTGTGGGGTTGGCTGAGTTGTATTGATCCTCGTTGATTCCTGCGGATCCACCAAATGAAGGAAAAGACCATTCTTACTGCGCCAGTTTCTCAAAATTTCCACATGCTACTTGAACTGGGTGGATGCTTGTTGGAGCTTTAACGAGCATCGCCTCGCAAACTTCTGAAGTTTTGGGTCCTTCCTCCACAAAATCTGCTCATTGACTCTTCTTTCAGTTAGTTGTCACATCCAAGTAGGTTCGCATCACTTCCGCTTTCGATTGGCATTTCGTTGGGAAATGAAGCGGACAATCTACTCTCAGTAGCATTGATCACCGTTGGTGAGGATTTTGACAACTATTGTCTTCAATTATCTTCGAAGGGTCTTTGAACTTGTGCAGAGCTCCTCTGCTGGATAGATAAGAGAACTGGGGTACTCGGTTTCGCCCATTCTCTTAAGAGTTGAGAAGGCAAAGGTTACTTGACTTCGCCCGCCTCCTCGAGGTTGTACTTCATGCATCGAGCTGGTTACTGGCCTTCGCCTGCTCTTTGCTCACACTTCTGAAGCACTTGAAGTGTTTGCACTCCTTGCGTTGAGTTAGCTACTGTGATTCACCTTCTCAATGCCATTGAACTTCTGGAATGCAGGAAGTTTTCACCCCAACTTGGAGTAATTCTCTGATAGATGAGGTCGCCTCTGGGATTGTACCGTCTTCTCCATCAACCCTGCCGCCTACTCCACTGAGTAGCAAAGGTACAGCACCACGTACTGCCTGCTTCGTTCCTTGGTCGTGCACTCTTGCATGACCCGAAGTCCTTCACTTACGGCTATCTTGATGAGAAACTTGTTGACACCGGTCTTACGAAGTTTCTTGGCCTCTGCCCTTCAGCCTTGTCTCGGTACTTGGAGATTGCCTCTGCATGCTCCACCTCCTCGGCCCCTTTCACGACCAAGCGCTCTCCCTCCGTGAGAGCAAGGGATCAATGACTTGCACGGAAGTCCCGCCTCTGCGGTACCATGGCGCTGCCATGCCCATGGCCCTACTATCCGTCGCTTCGCCTCTGTATCCCTTTCCTTCACAATCAGTAGAGATGTCTCCGTGGCACTCCTCTGAGTCCACCTCCATTCTAACTGATGCTTGATTTTGGGTAGCAACGTTCGCTTACTCGACCTTGTCCTCTGACTTGTCGGGCTCCCTTAAGCGAATATGAGCTCTGGAGCAGTCCAACTCTCCAGCTGCTTCGATCATACCTCTGCATGATCAAGTCCCTCTCATGGGACTCACTGGTACTTGCATTCGAACTTTTCCCTTGGTGGAACCCAGCCCCCATATGCTGATGACCAAGGTTTTCATCCGATGCAAAATTCGGTGCACGCCCGGAAGACCCGCCTCTGCGGTACCATGGCCTTCACTCCTTGAATCCATAGCCCTTCTTGCCGTCGTGTTGTTCACCAAAGCGGAGCTCCCAGTAGCTCCCGATCATACCTCCATATGATCTCATCCCTCACGGGACAATGTCGTGTGTGTCGCATTGCCACGAACTGTTCCACCACGATCCGCTGCACCATGTCGCCTCCTGGTGACATCTCCATTGCATTCTGATCCTTGTGGAATAAACTCGAATTGTGAACCCTCCATGTGTGGCCTCTGCCAATACATCGCAGGGTCTCCTCCACCTTCGATTTTGTTCGCTCCTTTGGCAATCGACCTTCATCCACCCACTCTTGGGTCACACCTAGATGAAGCACCGCTCTAGGACAGTCCGTCGCCTAGTAGCTCCCGAAGTCCACCGACTTCGCTGTAATTTGTGCACCATTGCCTGGATCCTGGGCCTCTGCCCCTACCAGCACAATCTCCGCTGCACACTGCTTCCTTCATAGCAACTCAAATGACAACACTGTGGCATATTCTTCAAGAGTACCCGCCTCTGCATCCTCTTGCCCCGTGCTAAGGCCTTCTGAACTCAACTTCGCCTCCGCAAATTGAGTCGCCTTAGTTCCTCCATCGAATGCTCCTCCGAGATAAGGTGCATGTGCCCCGAAGCTCCCTTCGTCTTTGGCACCATGCAAGATGAGTCCGCTCTGTCAGAATGAAGGACCCAGGGAACAGCATGATTCTACTCCTGCCTCTGCAAGAGTTCATGTCCTTGACCTCTGTCTAGGGAAAGCGCTGTGCCTCTGCTCCATGTTCCAACTTCTATGCTGGCTCCCTTCAAGCGGCTTGGGTACTTCGCCAAGTTACACCCAAGTTGCTCCGCTCCTCGTTTCTGCATTGAGTCGATGGTGGCCCTCGCGCCCACCATTCCACGGGTCAGCCCTCCCTTGAGTCCGATCTCCATATCGACTCCAAGTGTGCCTCCATTTG
>NW_027020467.1:20000-25000 GCF_036884655.1 Musa acuminata AAA Group
CACAGGGCTGGATGGGGCTTTCGTATAGCAGGGACGGTGCTGCCTCACGCTTCGCTCGCTGTTCGCCGCTCGCCGCTCGCTCGCGCAGCCAAAAATGACCAGTTTTGGCCCGTTTTTGGGCTGTTTTGGCCTGTTTATGGTCCGTTCTTGCGTGGTGCGGTGACCGTCGTGAGCGGAGCAAAACGTCAGCCATCTCAGCACCCTGGAACCCCCCGGGTGGCACAGGGCTGGATGGGGCTTTCGTATATAGCAGGGACGGTGCTGCCTCTCGCTTCGCTCGCTGTCCGCCGCTCGCCGCTCGCTCGCGCAGCCAAAAATGGCCAGTTTTGGCCCGTTTTTGGGCCGTTTTGGCCAGTTTTTGGCCTGTTCTTGCATTGCGCGGTGACCGTCGAGAGCGGAGCAAAACGTCAGCCATCTCAGCACCCTGGAACCCCCCGGGTGGCACAGGGCTGGATGGGGCTTTCGTATAGCAGGGACGGTGCTGCCTCTCGCTTCGCTCGCTGTCCGCCGCTCGCCGCTCGCTCGTGCAGCCAAAAATGGCCAGTTTTGGCCCGTTTTTGGGCCGTTTTGGCCAGTTTTTGGCCTGTTCTTGCATTGCGCGGTGACCGTCGAGAGCGGAGCAAAACGTCAGCCATCTCAGCACCCTGGAACCCCCCGGGTGGCACAGGGCTGGATGGGGCTTTCGTATAGCAGGGACGGTGCTGCCTCTCGCTTCGCTCGCTGTCCGCCGCTCGCCGCTCGCTCGTGCAGCCAAAAATGGCCAGTTTTGGCCCGTTTTTGGGCCGTTTTGGCCAGTTTTTGGCCTGTTCTTGCATTGCGCGGTGACCGTCGAGAGCGGAGCAAAACGTCAGCCATCTCAGCACCCTGGAACCCCCCGGGTGGCACAGGGCTGGATGGGGCTTTCGTATAGCAGGGACGGTGCTGCCTCTCGCTTCGCTCGCTGTCCGCCGCTCGCCGCTCGCTCGTGCAGCCAAAAATGGCCAGTTTTGGCCCGTTTTTGGGCCGTTTTGGCCAGTTTTTGGCCTGTTCTTGCATTGCGCGGTGACCGTCGAGAGCGGAGCAAAACGTCAGCCATCTCAGCACCCTGGAACCCCCCGGGTGGCACAGGGCTGGATGGGGCTTTCGTATAGCAGGGACGGTGCTGCCTCTCGCTTCGCTCGCTGTCCGCCGCTCGCCGCTCGCTCGTGCAGCCAAAAATGGCCAGTTTTGGCCCGTTTTTGGGCCGTTTTGGCCAGTTTTTGGCCTGTTCTTGCATTGCGCGGTGACCGTCGAGAGCGGAGCAAAACGTCAGCCATCTCAGCACCCTGGAACCCCCCGGGTGGCACAGGGCTGGATGGGGCTTTCGTATAGCAGGGACGGTGCTGCCTCTCGCTTCGCTCGCTGTCCGCCGCTCGCCGCTCGCTCGTGCAGCCAAAAATGGCCAGTTTTGGCCCGTTTTTGGGCCGTTTTGGCCAGTTTTTGGCCTGTTCTTGCATTGCGCGGTGACCGTCGAGAGCGGAGCAAAACGTCAGCCATCTCAGCACCCTGGAACCCCCCGGGTGGCACAGGGCTGGATGGGGCTTTCGTATAGCAGGGACGGTGCTGCCTCTCGCTTCGCTCGCTGTCCGCCGCTCGCCGCTCGCTCGTGCAGCCAAAAATGGCCAGTTTTGGCCCGTTTTTGGGCCGTTTTGGCCAGTTTTTGGCCTGTTCTTGCATTGCGCGGTGACCGTCGAGAGCGGAGCAAAACGTCAGCCATCTCAGCACCCTGGAACCCCCCGGGTGGCACAGGGCTGGATGGGGCTTTCGTATAGCAGGGACGGTGCTGCCTCTCGCTTCGCTCGCTGTCCGCCGCTCGCCGCTCGCTCGTGCAGCCAAAAATGGCCAGTTTTGGCCCGTTTTTGGGCCGTTTTGGCCAGTTTTTGGCCTGTTCTTGCATTGCGCGGTGACCGTCGAGAGCGGAGCAAAACGTCAGCCATCTCAGCACCCTGGAACCCCCCGGGTGGCACAGGGCTGGATGGGGCTTTCGTATAGCAGGGACGGTGCTGCCTCTCGCTTCGCTCGCTGTCCGCCGCTCGCCGCTCGCTCGTGCAGCCAAAAATGGCCAGTTTTGGCCCGTTTTTGGGCCGTTTTGGCCAGTTTTTGGCCTGTTCTTGCATTGCGCGGTGACCGTCGAGAGCGGAGCAAAACGTCAGCCATCTCAGCACCCTGGAACCCCCCGGGTGGCACAGGGCTGGATGGGGCTTTCGTATAGCAGGGACGGTGCTGCCTCTCGCTTCGCTCGCTGTCCGCCGCTCGCCGCTCGCTCGCGCAGCCAAAAATGGCCAGTTTTGGCCCGTTTTTGGGCCGTTTTGGCCAGTTTTTGGCCTGTTCTTGCATTGCGCGGTGACCGTCGAGAGCGGAGCAAAACGTCAGCCATCTCAGCACCCTGGAACCCCCCGGGTGGCACAGGGCTGGATGGGGCTTTCGTATAGCAGGGACGGTGCTGCCTCTCGCTTCGCTCGCTGTCCGCCGCTCGCCGCTCGCTCGTGCAGCCAAAAATGGCCAGTTTTGGCCCGTTTTTGGGCCGTTTTGGCCAGTTTTTGGCCTGTTCTTGCATTGCGCGGTGACCGTCGAGAGCGGAGCAAAACGTCAGCCATCTCAGCACCCTGGAACCCCCCGGGTGGCACAGGGCTGGATGGGGCTTTCGTATAGCAGGGACGGTGCTGCCTCTCGCTTCGCTCGCTGTCCGCCGCTCGCCGCTCGCTCGTGCAGCCAAAAATGGCCAGTTTTGGCCCGTTTTTGGGCCGTTTTGGCCAGTTTTTGGCCTGTTCTTGCATTGCGCGGTGACCGTCGAGAGCGGAGCAAAACGTCAGCCATCTCAGCACCCTGGAACCCCCCGGGTGGCACAGGGCTGGATGGGGCTTTCGTATAGCAGGGACGGTGCTGCCTCTCGCTTCGCTCGCTGTCCGCCGCTCGCCGCTCGCTCGTGCAGCCAAAAATGGCCAGTTTTGGCCCGTTTTTGGGCCGTTTTGGCCAGTTTTTGGCCTGTTCTTGCATTGCGCGGTGACCGTCGAGAGCGGAGCAAAACGTCAGCCATCTCAGCACCCTGGAACCCCCCGGGTGGCACAGGGCTGGATGGGGCTTTCGTATAGCAGGGACGGTGCTGCCTCTCGCTTCGCTCGCTGTCCGCCGCTCGCCGCTCGCTCGCGCAGCCAAAAATGGCCAGTTTTGGCCCGTTTTTGGGCCGTTTTGGCCAGTTTTTGGCCTGTTCTTGCATTGCGCGGTGACCGTCGAGAGCGGAGCAAAACGTCAGCCATCTCAGCACCCTGGAACCCCCCGGGTGGCACAGGGCTGGATGGGGCTTTCGTATAGCAGGGACGGTGCTGCCTCTCGCTTCGCTCGCTGTCCGCCGCTCGCCGCTCGCTCGTGCAGCCAAAAATGGCCAGTTTTGGCCCGTTTTTGGGCCGTTTTGGCCAGTTTTTGGCCTGTTCTTGCATTGCGCGGTGACCGTCGAGAGCGGAGCAAAACGTCAGCCATCTCAGCACCCTGGAACCCCCCGGGTGGCACAGGGCTGGATGGGGCTTTCGTATAGCAGGGACGGTGCTGCCTCTCGCTTCGCTCGCTGTCCGCCGCTCGCCGCTCGCTCGTGCAGCCAAAAATGGCCAGTTTTGGCCCGTTTTTGGGCCGTTTTGGCCAGTTTTTGGCCTGTTCTTGCATTGCGCGGTGACCGTCGAGAGCGGAGCAAAACGTCAGCCATCTCAGCACCCTGGAACCCCCCGGGTGGCACAGGGCTGGATGGGGCTTTCGTATAGCAGGGACGGTGCTGCCTCTCGCTTCGCTCGCTGTCCGCCGCTCGCCGCTCGCTCGTGCAGCCAAAAATGGCCAGTTTTGGCCCGTTTTTGGGCCGTTTTGGCCAGTTTTTGGCCTGTTCTTGCATTGCGCGGTGACCGTCGAGAGCGGAGCAAAACGTCAGCCATCTCAGCACCCTGGAACCCCCCGGGTGGCACAGGGCTGGATGGGGCTTTCGTATAGCAGGAACGGTGCTGCCTCTCGCTTCGCTCGCTGTCCGCCGCTCGCCGCTCGCTCGCGCAGCCAAAAATGGCCAGTTTTGGCCCGTTTTTGGGCCGTTTTGGCCAGTTTTTGGCCTGTTCTTGCATTGCGCGGTGACCGTCGAGAGCGGAGCAAAACGTCAGCCATCTCAGCACCCTGGAACCCCCCGGGTGGCACAGGGCTGGATGGGGCTTTCGTATAGCAGGGACGGTGCTGCCTCTCGCTTCGCTCGCTGTCCGCCGCTCGCCGCTCGCGCAGCCAAAAATGGCCAGTTTTGGCCCGTTTTTGGGCCGTTTTGGCCAGTTTTTGGCCTGTTCTTGCATTGCGCGGTGACCGTCGAGAGCGGAGCAAAACGTCAGCCATCTCAGCACCCTGGAACCCCCCGGGTGGCACAGGGCTGGATGGGGCTTTCGTATAGCAGGGACGGTGCTGCCTCTCGCTTCGCTCGCTGTTCGCCGCTCGCCGCTCGCTCGCGCAGCCAAAAATGGCCAGTTTTGGCCCGTTTTTGGGCTGTTTTGGCCAGTTTTTGGCCTGTTCTTGCGTGGTGCGGTGACCGTCGTGAGCGGAGCAAAACGTCAGCCATCTCAGCACCCTGGAACCCCCCGGGTGGCACAGGGCTGGATGGGGCTTTCGTATAGCAGGGACGGTGCTGCCTCTCGCTTCGCTCGCTGTTCGCCGCTCGCCGCTCGCTCGCGCAGCCAAAAATGGCCAGTTTTGGCCCGTTTTTGGGCTGTTTTGGCCTGTTTTTGGGCTGTTCTTGTGTGGCGCGGTGACCGTCGTGAGCGGAGCAAAATGTCAGCCATCTCAGCACCCTGGAACCCCCCGGGTGGCACAGGGCTGGATGGGGCTTTCGTATAGCAGGGACGGTGCTGCCTCGCGCTTCGCTCGCTGTTCGCCGCTCTCCGCTCGCTCGCGCAGCAAAAAATGGCCAGTTTTGGCCCGTTTTTGGGCTGTTTTGGCCAGTTTTTGGCCTGTTCTTGCGTGCCGCGGCG
>NW_027020467.1:35000-37500 GCF_036884655.1 Musa acuminata AAA Group
AGCGGAGCAAAACGTCAGCCATCTCAGCACCCTGGAACCCCCCGGGTGGCACAGGGCTGGATGGGGCTTTCGTATAGCAGGGACGGTGCTGCCTCTCGCTTCGCTCGCTGTCCGCCGCTCGCCGCTCGCTCGTGCAGCCAAAAATGGCCAGTTTTGGCCCGTTTTTGGGCCGTTTTGGCCAGTTTTTGGCCTGTTCTTGCATTGCACGGTGACCGTCGAGAGCGGAGCAAAACGTCAGCCATCTCAGCACCCTGGAACCCCCCGGGTGGCACAGGGCTGGATGGGGCTTTCGTATAGCAGGGACGGTGCTGCCTCTCGCTTCGCTCGCTGTCCGCCGCTCGCCGCTCGCTCGTGCAGCCAAAAATGGCCAGTTTTGGCCCGTTTTTGGGCCGTTTTGGCCAGTTTTTGGCCTGTTCTTGCATTGCGCGGTGACCGTCGAGAGCGGAGCAAAACGTCAGCCATCTCAGCACCCTGGAACCCCCCGGGTGGCACAGGGCTGGATGGGGCTTTCGTATAGCAGGGACGGTGCTGCCTCTCGCTTCGCTCGCTGTCCGCCGCTCGCCGCTCGCTCGTGCAGCCAAAAATGGCCAGTTTTGGCCCGTTTTTGGGCCGTTTTGGCCAGTTTTTGGCCTGTTCTTGCATTGCGCGGTGACCGTCGAGAGCGGAGCAAAACGTCAGCCATCTCAGCACCCTGGAACCCCCCGGGTGGCACAGGGCTGGATGGGGCTTTCGTATAGCAGGGACGGTGCTGCCTCTCGCTTCGCTCGCTGTCCGCCGCTCGCCGCTCGCTCGTGCAGCCAAAAATGGCCAGTTTTGGCCCGTTTTTGGGCCGTTTTGGCCAGTTTTTGGCCTGTTCTTGCATTGCGCGGTGACCGTCGAGAGCGGAGCAAAACGTCAGCCATCTCAGCACCCTGGAACCCCCCGGGTGGCACAGGGCTGGATGGGGCTTTCGTATAGCAGGGACGGTGCTGCCTCTCGCTTCGCTCGCTGTCCGCCGCTCGCCGCTCGCTCGTGCAGCCAAAAATGGCCAGTTTTGGCCCGTTTTTGGGCCGTTTTGGCCAGTTTTTGGCCTGTTCTTGCATTGCGCGGTGACCGTCGAGAGCGGAGCAAAACGTCAGCCATCTCAGCACCCTGGAACCCCCCGGGTGGCACAGGGCTGGATGGGGCTTTCGTATAGCAGGGACGGTGCTGCCTCTCGCTTCGCTCGCTGTCCGCCGCTCGCCGCTCGCTCGCGCAGCCAAAAATGGCCAGTTTTGGCCCGTTTTTGGGCCGTTTTGGCCAGTTTTTGGCCTGTTCTTGCATTGCGCGGTGACCGTCGAGAGCGGAGCAAAACGTCAGCCATCTCAGCACCCTGGAACCCCCCGGGTGGCACAGGGCTGGATGGGGCTTTCGTATAGCAGGGACGGTGCTGCCTCTCGCTTCGCTCGCTGTCCGCCGCTCGCCGCTCGCTCGTGCAGCCAAAAATGGCCAGTTTTGGCCCGTTTTTGGGCCGTTTTGGCCAGTTTTTGGCCTGTTCTTGCATTGCGCGGTGACCGTCGAGAGCGGAGCAAAACGTCAGCCATCTCAGCACCCTGGAACCCCCCGGGTGGCACAGGGCTGGATGGGGCTTTCGTATAGCAGGGACGGTGCTGCCTCTCGCTTCGCTCGCTGTCCGCCGCTCGCCGCTCGCTCGTGCAGCCAAAAATGGCCAGTTTTGGCCCGTTTTTGGGCCGTTTTGGCCAGTTTTTGGCCTGTTCTTGCATTGCGCGGTGACCGTCGAGAGCGGAGCAAAACGTCAGCCATCTCAGCACCCTGGAACCCCCCGGGTGGCACAGGGCTGGATGGGGCTTTCGTATAGCAGGGACGGTGCTGCCTCTCGCTTCGCTCGCTGTCCGCCGCTCGCCGCTCGCTCGTGCAGCCAAAAATGGCCAGTTTTGGCCCGTTTTTGGGCCGTTTTGGCCAGTTTTTGGCCTGTTCTTGCATTGCGCGGTGACCGTCGAGAGCGGAGCAAAACGTCAGCCATCTCAGCACCCTGGAACCCCCCGGGTGGCACAGGGCTGGATGGGGCTTTCGTATAGCAGGGACGGTGCTGCCTCTCGCTTCGCTCGCTGTCCGCCGCTCGCCGCTCGCTCGCGCAGCCAAAAATGGCCAGTTTTGGCCCGTTTTTGGGCCGTTTTGGCCAGTTTTTGGCCTGTTCTTGCATTGCGCGGTGACCGTCGAGAGCGGAGCAAAACGTCAGCCATCTCAGCACCCTGGAACCCCCCGGGTGGCACAGGGCTGGATGGGGCTTTCGTATAGCAGGGACGGTGCTGCCTCTCGCTTCGCTCGCTGTCCGCCGCTCGCCGCTCGCTCGTGCAGCCAAAAATGGCCAGTTTTGGCCCGTTTTTGGGCCGTTTTGGCCAGTTTTTGGCCTGTTCTTGCATTGCGCGGTGACCGTCGAGAGCGGAGCAAAACGTCAGCCATCTCAGCACCCTGGAACCCCCCGGGTGGCACAGGGCTGGATGGGGCTTTCGTATAGCAG
>NW_027020467.1:47500-52274 GCF_036884655.1 Musa acuminata AAA Group
ACGCTTCGCTCGCTGTTCGCCGCTCGCCGCTCGCTCGCGCAACCTAAAATGGCCAGTTTTGGCCCGTTTTTGGGCTGTTTTGGCCTGTTTTTGGTCCGTTCTTGCGTGGCACGGCGACCGTCGTGAGCGGAGCAAAACGTCAGCCATCTCAGCACCCTGGAACCCCCCGGGTGGCACAGGGCTGGATGGGGCTTTCGTATAGCAGGGACGGTGCTGCCTCTCGCTTCGCTCGCTGTTCGCCGCTCACCGCTCGCTCGCTCAGCCAAAAATGGCCAGTTTTGGCCCGTTTTTGGGCTGTTTTGGCCTGTTTTTGGTCCGTTCTTGCATGGCGCGGTGACCGTCGTGAGCGGAGCAAAACGTCAGCCATCTCAGCACCCTGGAACCCCCCGGGTGGCACAGGGCTGGATGGGGCTTTCGTATAGCAGGGACGGTGCTGCCTCACGCTTCGCTCGCTGTTCGCCGCTCGCCGCTCGCTCGCGCAGCCAAAAATGACCAGTTTTGGCCCGTTTTTGGGCTGTTTTGGCCTGTTTATGGTCCGTTCTTGCGTGGTGCGGTGACCGTCGTGAGCGGAGCAAAACGTCAGCCATCTCAGCACCCTGGAACCCCCCGGGTGGCACAGGGCTGGATGGGGCTTTCGTATATAGCAGGGACGGTGCTGCCTCTCGCTTCGCTCGCTGTCCGCCGCTCGCCGCTCGCTCGCGCAGCCAAAAATGGCCAGTTTTGGCCCGTTTTTGGGCCGTTTTGGCCAGTTTTTGGCCTGTTCTTGCATTGCGCGGTGACCGTCGAGAGCGGAGCAAAACGTCAGCCATCTCAGCACCCTGGAACCCCCCGGGTGGCACAGGGCTGGATGGGGCTTTCGTATAGCAGGGACGGTGCTGCCTCTCGCTTCGCTCGCTGTCCGCCGCTCGCCGCTCGCTCGTGCAGCCAAAAATGGCCAGTTTTGGCCCGTTTTTGGGCCGTTTTGGCCAGTTTTTGGCCTGTTCTTGCATTGCGCGGTGACCGTCGAGAGCGGAGCAAAACGTCAGCCATCTCAGCACCCTGGAACCCCCCGGGTGGCACAGGGCTGGATGGGGCTTTCGTATAGCAGGGACGGTGCTGCCTCTCGCTTCGCTCGCTGTCCGCCGCTCGCCGCTCGCTCGTGCAGCCAAAAATGGCCAGTTTTGGCCCGTTTTTGGGCCGTTTTGGCCAGTTTTTGGCCTGTTCTTGCATTGCGCGGTGACCGTCGAGAGCGGAGCAAAACGTCAGCCATCTCAGCACCCTGGAACCCCCCGGGTGGCACAGGGCTGGATGGGGCTTTCGTATAGCAGGGACGGTGCTGCCTCTCGCTTCGCTCGCTGTCCGCCGCTCGCCGCTCGCTCGTGCAGCCAAAAATGGCCAGTTTTGGCCCGTTTTTGGGCCGTTTTGGCCAGTTTTTGGCCTGTTCTTGCATTGCGCGGTGACCGTCGAGAGCGGAGCAAAACGTCAGCCATCTCAGCACCCTGGAACCCCCCGGGTGGCACAGGGCTGGATGGGGCTTTCGTATAGCAGGGACGGTGCTGCCTCTCGCTTCGCTCGCTGTCCGCCGCTCGCCGCTCGCTCGTGCAGCCAAAAATGGCCAGTTTTGGCCCGTTTTTGGGCCGTTTTGGCCAGTTTTTGGCCTGTTCTTGCATTGCGCGGTGACCGTCGAGAGCGGAGCAAAACGTCAGCCATCTCAGCACCCTGGAACCCCCCGGGTGGCACAGGGCTGGATGGGGCTTTCGTATAGCAGGGACGGTGCTGCCTCTCGCTTCGCTCGCTGTCCGCCGCTCGCCGCTCGCTCGTGCAGCCAAAAATGGCCAGTTTTGGCCCGTTTTTGGGCCGTTTTGGCCAGTTTTTGGCCTGTTCTTGCATTGCGCGGTGACCGTCGAGAGCGGAGCAAAACGTCAGCCATCTCAGCACCCTGGAACCCCCCGGGTGGCACAGGGCTGGATGGGGCTTTCGTATAGCAGGGACGGTGCTGCCTCTCGCTTCGCTCGCTGTCCGCCGCTCGCCGCTCGCTCGTGCAGCCAAAAATGGCCAGTTTTGGCCCGTTTTTGGGCCGTTTTGGCCAGTTTTTGGCCTGTTCTTGCATTGCGCGGTGACCGTCGAGAGCGGAGCAAAACGTCAGCCATCTCAGCACCCTGGAACCCCCCGGGTGGCACAGGGCTGGATGGGGCTTTCGTATAGCAGGGACGGTGCTGCCTCTCGCTTCGCTCGCTGTCCGCCGCTCGCCGCTCGCTCGTGCAGCCAAAAATGGCCAGTTTTGGCCCGTTTTTGGGCCGTTTTGGCCAGTTTTTGGCCTGTTCTTGCATTGCGCGGTGACCGTCGAGAGCGGAGCAAAACGTCAGCCATCTCAGCACCCTGGAACCCCCCGGGTGGCACAGGGCTGGATGGGGCTTTCGTATAGCAGGGACGGTGCTGCCTCTCGCTTCGCTCGCTGTCCGCCGCTCGCCGCTCGCTCGTGCAGCCAAAAATGGCCAGTTTTGGCCCGTTTTTGGGCCGTTTTGGCCAGTTTTTGGCCTGTTCTTGCATTGCGCGGTGACCGTCGAGAGCGGAGCAAAACGTCAGCCATCTCAGCACCCTGGAACCCCCCGGGTGGCACAGGGCTGGATGGGGCTTTCGTATAGCAGGGACGGTGCTGCCTCTCGCTTCGCTCGCTGTCCGCCGCTCGCCGCTCGCTCGCGCAGCCAAAAATGGCCAGTTTTGGCCCGTTTTTGGGCCGTTTTGGCCAGTTTTTGGCCTGTTCTTGCATTGCGCGGTGACCGTCGAGAGCGGAGCAAAACGTCAGCCATCTCAGCACCCTGGAACCCCCCGGGTGGCACAGGGCTGGATGGGGCTTTCGTATAGCAGGGACGGTGCTGCCTCTCGCTTCGCTCGCTGTCCGCCGCTCGCCGCTCGCTCGTGCAGCCAAAAATGGCCAGTTTTGGCCCGTTTTTGGGCCGTTTTGGCCAGTTTTTGGCCTGTTCTTGCATTGCGCGGTGACCGTCGAGAGCGGAGCAAAACGTCAGCCATCTCAGCACCCTGGAACCCCCCGGGTGGCACAGGGCTGGATGGGGCTTTCGTATAGCAGGGACGGTGCTGCCTCTCGCTTCGCTCGCTGTCCGCCGCTCGCCGCTCGCTCGTGCAGCCAAAAATGGCCAGTTTTGGCCCGTTTTTGGGCCGTTTTGGCCAGTTTTTGGCCTGTTCTTGCATTGCGCGGTGACCGTCGAGAGCGGAGCAAAACGTCAGCCATCTCAGCACCCTGGAACCCCCCGGGTGGCACAGGGCTGGATGGGCTTTCGTATAGCAGGGACGGTGCTGCCTCTCGCTTCGCTCGCTGTCCGCCGCTCGCCGCTCGCCTCGTGCAGCCAAAAATGGCCAGTTTTGGCCCGTTTTTGGGCCGTTTTGGCCAGTTTTTGGCCTTTCTTGCATTGCGCGGTGACCGTCGAGAGCGGAGCAAAACGTCAGCCATCTCAGCACCCTGGAACCCCCCGGGTGGCACAGGGCTGGATGGGGCTTTCGTATAGGCAGGGACGGTGCTGCCTCTCGCTTCGCTCGCTGTCCGCCGCTCGCACGCTCGCTCGTCCGCAGCCAAAAATGGCCAGTTTTGGCCCGTTTTTGGGCCGTTTTGGCCAGTTTTTGGCCTGTTCTTGCATTGCGCGGTGACCGTCGAGAGCGGAGCAAAACGTCAGCCATCTCAGCACCCTGGAACCCCCCGGGTTGGCACAGGGCTGGATGGGGCTTTCGTATAGCAGGGACGGTGCTGCCTCTCGCTATCGCTCGCTGTCCGCCGCTCGCCGCTCCGCTCGTGCAGCCAAAAATGGCCAGTTTTGGCCCGTTTTTGGGCCGTTTTGGCCAGTTTTTGGCCTGTTCTTGCATTGCGCGGTGACCGTCGAGAGCGGAGCAAAACGTCAGCCATCTCAGCACCCTGGAACCCCCCGGGTGGCACAGGGCTGGATGGGGCTTTCGTATAGCAGGGACGGTGCTGCCTCTCGCTTCGCTCGCTGTCCGCCGCTCGCCGCTCGCACGCGCAGGCCAAAAATGGCCAGTTTTGGCCCGTTTTGGGCCGTTTTGGCCAGTTTTTGGCCTGTTCTTGCATTGCGCGGTGACCGTCGAGAGCGGAGCAAAACGTCAGCCATCTCAGCACCCTGGAACCCCCCGGGTGGCACAGGGCTGGATGGGGCTTTCGTATAGCAGGGACGGTGCTGCCTCTCGCTTCGCTCGCTGTCCGCCGCTCGCCCGCTCGCGCAGCCAAAAATGGCCAGTTTTGGCCCGTTTTTGGGCCGTTTTGGCCAGTTTTTGGCCTGTTCTTGCTTTGCGCGGTGACCGTCGAGAGCGGAGCAAAACGTCAGCCATCTCAGCACCCTGGAACCCCCCGGGTGGCACAGGGCTGGATGGGGCTTTCGTATAGCAGGGACGGTGCTGCCTCTCGCTTCGCTCGCTGTCCGCCGCTCGCCGCTCGCTCGCGCAGACCAAAAATGGCCAGTTTTGGCCCGTTTTTGGGCCTGTTTTGGCCAGTTTTTGGCCTGTTCTTGCAGTGGCGCGGTGACCGTCGTGAGCGGAGCAAAACGTCAGCCATCTCAGCACCCTGGAACCCCCCGGGTGGCACAGGGCTGGATGGGGCTTTCGTATAGCAGGGACGGTGCTGCCTCTCGCTTCGCTCGCTGTTCGCCGCTCGCCGCTCGCTCGCATGCAGCCAAAATGGCCAGTTTTGGCCCGTTTTTGGGCTGTTTTGGCCAGTTTTTGGGCCTGTCTTGCTGTGGCGCGGTGACCGTCGTGAGCGGAGCAAAACGTCAGC
>NW_027020468.1:15000-17500 GCF_036884655.1 Musa acuminata AAA Group
AAACTGGCCAAAACAGCCCAAAAACGGGCCAAAACTGGCCATTTTTTGCTGCGCGAGCGAGCGGAGAGCGGCGAACAGCGAGCGAAGCGCGAGGCAGCACCGTCCCTGCTATACGAAAGCCCCATCCAGCCCTGTGCCACCCGGGGGGTTCCAGGGTGCTGAGATGGCTGACATTTTGCTCCGCTCACGACGGTCACCGCGCCACACAAGAACAGCCCAAAAACAGGCCAAAACAGCCCAAAAACGGGCCAAAACTGGCCATTTTTGGCTGCTGCGAGCGAGCGGCGAGCGGCGAACAGCGAGCGAAGCGAGAGGCAGCACCGTCCCTGCTATACGAAAGCCCCATCCAGCCCTGTGCCACCCGGGGGGTTCCAGGGTGCTGAGATGGCTGACGTTTTGCTCCGCTCACGACGGTCACCGCACCACGCAAGAACAGGCCAAAAACTGGCCAAAACAGCCCAAAAACGGGCCAAAACTGGCCATTTTTGGCTGCGCGAGCGAGCGGCGAGCGGCGAACAGCGAGCGAAGCGAGAGGCAGCACCGTCCCTGCTATACGAAAGCCCCATCCAGCCCTGTGCCACCCGGGGGGTTCCAGGGTGCTGAGATGGCTGACGTTTTGCTCCGCTCTCGACGGTCACCGCGCAATGCAAGAACAGGCCAAAAACTGGCCAAAACGGCCCAAAAACGGGCCAAAACTGGCCATTTTTGGCTGCGCGAGCGGCGAGCGGCGGACAGCGAGCGAAGCGAGAGGCAGCACCGTCCCTGCTATACGAAAGCCCCATCCAGCCCTGTGCCACCCGGGGGGTTCCAGGGTGCTGAGATGGCTGACGTTTTGCTCCGCTCTCGACGGTCACCGCGCAATGCAAGAACAGGCCAAAAACTGGCCAAAACGGCCCAAAAACGGGCCAAAACTGGCCATTTTTGGCTGCGCGAGCGAGCGGCGAGCGGCGGACAGCGAGCGAAGCGAGAGGCAGCACCGTCCCTGCTATACGAAAGCCCCATCCAGCCCTGTGCCACCCGGGGGGTTCCAGGGTGCTGAGATGGCTGACGTTTTGCTCCGCTCTCGACGGTCACCGCGCAATGCAAGAACAGGCCAAAAACTGGCCAAAACGGCCCAAAAACGGGCCAAAACTGGCCATTTTTGGCTGCACGAGCGAGCGGCGAGCGGCGGACAGCGAGCGAAGCGAGAGGCAGCACCGTCCCTGCTATACGAAAGCCCCATCCAGCCCTGTGCCACCCGGGGGGTTCCAGGGTGCTGAGATGGCTGACGTTTTGCTCCGCTCTCGACGGTCACCGCGCAATGCAAGAACAGGCCAAAAACTGGCCAAAACGGCCCAAAAACGGGCCAAAACTGGCCATTTTTGGCTGCACGAGCGAGCGGCGAGCGGCGGACAGCGAGCGAAGCGAGAGGCAGCACCGTCCCTGCTATACGAAAGCCCCATCCAGCCCTGTGCCACCCGGGGGGTTCCAGGGTGCTGAGATGGCTGACGTTTTGCTCCGCTCTCGACGGTCACCGCGCAATGCAAGAACAGGCCAAAAACTGGCCAAAACGGCCCAAAAACGGGCCAAAACTGGCCATTTTTGGCTGCACGAGCGAGCGGCGAGCGGCGGACAGCGAGCGAAGCGAGAGGCAGCACCGTCCCTGCTATACGAAAGCCCCATCCAGCCC
Organism: Musa acuminata AAA Group; assembly: GCF_036884655.1. Taxonomy (NCBI): domain Eukaryota; kingdom Viridiplantae; phylum Streptophyta; class Magnoliopsida; order Zingiberales; family Musaceae; genus Musa; species Musa acuminata. The sequence goes on from NW_027020468.1 coordinate 16,670, forward strand.
TGTGCCACCCGGGGGGTTCCAGGGTGCTGAGATGGCTGACGTTTTGCTCCGCTCTCGACGGTCACCGCGCAATGCAAGAACAGGCCAAAAACTGGCCAAAACGGCCCAAAAACGGGCCAAAACTGGCCATTTTTGGCTGCACGAGCGAGCGGCGAGCGGCGGACAGCGAGCGAAGCGAGAGGCAGCACCGTCCCTGCTATACGAAAGCCCCATCCAGCCCTGTGCCACCCGGGGGGTTCCAGGGTGCTGAGATGGCTGACGTTTTGCTCCGCTCTCGACGGTCACCGCGCAATGCAAGAACAGGCCAAAAACTGGCCAAAACGGCCCAAAAACGGGCCAAAACTGGCCATTTTTGGCTGCGCGAGCGAGCGGCGAGCGGCGGACAGCGAGCGAAGCGAGAGGCAGCACCGTCCCTGCTATATACGAAAGCCCCATCCAGCCCTGTGCCACCCGGGGGGTTCCAGGGTGCTGAGATGGCTGACGTTTTGCTCCGCTCACGACGGTCACCGCACCACGCAAGAACGGACCATAAACAGGCCAAAACAGCCCAAAAACGGGCCAAAACTGGTCATTTTTGGCTGCGCGAGCGAGCGGCGAGCGGCGAACAGCGAGCGAAGCGTGAGGCAGCACCGTCCCTGCTATACGAAAGCCCCATCCAGCCCTGTGCCACCCGGGGGGTTCCAGGGTGCTGAGATGGCTGACGTTTTGCTCCGCTCACGACGGTCACCGCGCCATGCAAGAACGGACCAAAAACAGGCCAAAACAGCCCAAAAACGGGCCAAAACTGGCCATTTTTGGCTGAGCGAGCGAGCGGTGAGCGGCGAACAGCGA
>NW_027020468.1:37500-40000 GCF_036884655.1 Musa acuminata AAA Group
CCTGCTATACGAAAGCCCCATCCAGCCCTGTGCCACCCGGGGGGTTCCAGGGTGCTGAGATGGCTGACGTTTTGCTCCGCTCACGACGGTCGCCGCGGCACGCAAGAACAGGCCAAAAACTGGCCAAAACAGCCCAAAAACGGGCCAAAACTGGCCATTTTTTGCTGCGCGAGCGAGCGGAGAGCGGCGAACAGCGAGCGAAGCGCGAGGCAGCACCGTCCCTGCTATACGAAAGCCCCATCCAGCCCTGTGCCACCCGGGGGGTTCCAGGGTGCTGAGATGGCTGACATTTTGCTCCGCTCACGACGGTCACCGCGCCACACAAGAACAGCCCAAAAACAGGCCAAAACAGCCCAAAAACGGGCCAAAACTGGCCATTTTTGGCTGCGCGAGCGAGCGGCGAGCGGCGAACAGCGAGCGAAGCGAGAGGCAGCACCGTCCCTGCTATACGAAAGCCCCATCCAGCCCTGTGCCACCCGGGGGGTTCCAGGGTGCTGAGATGGCTGACGTTTTGCTCCGCTCACGACGGTCACCGCACCACGCAAGAACAGGCCAAAAACTGGCCAAAACAGCCCAAAAACGGGCCAAAACTGGCCATTTTTGGCTGCGCGAGCGAGCGGCGAGCGGCGAACAGCGAGCGAAGCGAGAGGCAGCACCGTCCCTGCTATACGAAAGCCCCATCCAGCCCTGTGCCACCCGGGGGGTTCCAGGGTGCTGAGATGGCTGACGTTTTGCTCCGCTCTCGACGGTCACCGCGCAATGCAAGAACAGGCCAAAAACTGGCCAAAACGGCCCAAAAACGGGCCAAAACTGGCCATTTTTGGCTGCGCGAGCGGCGAGCGGCGGACAGCGAGCGAAGCGAGAGGCAGCACCGTCCCTGCTATACGAAAGCCCCATCCAGCCCTGTGCCACCCGGGGGGTTCCAGGGTGCTGAGATGGCTGACGTTTTGCTCCGCTCTCGACGGTCACCGCGCAATGCAAGAACAGGCCAAAAACTGGCCAAAACGGCCCAAAAACGGGCCAAAACTGGCCATTTTTGGCTGCGCGAGCGAGCGGCGAGCGGCGGACAGCGAGCGAAGCGAGAGGCAGCACCGTCCCTGCTATACGAAAGCCCCATCCAGCCCTGTGCCACCCGGGGGGTTCCAGGGTGCTGAGATGGCTGACGTTTTGCTCCGCTCTCGACGGTCACCGCGCAATGCAAGAACAGGCCAAAAACTGGCCAAAACGGCCCAAAAACGGGCCAAAACTGGCCATTTTTGGCTGCACGAGCGAGCGGCGAGCGGCGGACAGCGAGCGAAGCGAGAGGCAGCACCGTCCCTGCTATACGAAAGCCCCATCCAGCCCTGTGCCACCCGGGGGGTTCCAGGGTGCTGAGATGGCTGACGTTTTGCTCCGCTCTCGACGGTCACCGCGCAATGCAAGAACAGGCCAAAAACTGGCCAAAACGGCCCAAAAACGGGCCAAAACTGGCCATTTTTGGCTGCACGAGCGAGCGGCGAGCGGCGGACAGCGAGCGAAGCGAGAGGCAGCACCGTCCCTGCTATACGAAAGCCCCATCCAGCCCTGTGCCACCCGGGGGGTTCCAGGGTGCTGAGATGGCTGACGTTTTGCTCCGCTCTCGACGGTCACCGCGCAATGCAAGAACAGGCCAAAAACTGGCCAAAACGGCCCAAAAACGGGCCAAAACTGGCCATTTTTGGCTGCACGAGCGAGCGGCGAGCGGCGGACAGCGAGCGAAGCGAGAGGCAGCACCGTCCCTGCTATACGAAAGCCCCATCCAGCCCTGTGCCACCCGGGGGGTTCCAGGGTGCTGAGATGGCTGACGTTTTGCTCCGCTCTCGACGGTCACCGCGCAATGCAAGAACAGGCCAAAAACTGGCCAAAACGGCCCAAAAACGGGCCAAAACTGGCCATTTTTGGCTGCACGAGCGAGCGGCGAGCGGCGGACAGCGAGCGAAGCGAGAGGCAGCACCGTCCCTGCTATACGAAAGCCCCATCCAGCCCTGTGCCACCCGGGGGGTTCCAGGGTGCTGAGATGGCTGACGTTTTGCTCCGCTCTCGACGGTCACCGCGCAATGCAAGAACAGGCCAAAAACTGGCCAAAACGGCCCAAAAACGGGCCAAAACTGGCCATTTTTGGCTGCGCGAGCGAGCGGCGAGCGGCGGACAGCGAGCGAAGCGAGAGGCAGCACCGTCCCTGCTATATACGAAAGCCCCATCCAGCCCTGTGCCACCCGGGGGGTTCCAGGGTGCTGAGATGGCTGACGTTTTGCTCCGCTCACGACGGTCACCGCACCACGCAAGAACGGACCATAAACAGGCCAAAACAGCCCAAAAACGGGCCAAAACTGGTCATTTTTGGCTGCGCGAGCGAGCGGCGAGCGGCGAACAGCGAGCGAAGCGTGAGGCAGCACCGTCCCTGCTATACGAAAGCCCCATCCAGCCCTGTGCCACCCGGGGGGTTCCAGGGTGCTGAGATGGCTGACGTTTTGCTCCGCTC
>NW_027020469.1:7500-10000 GCF_036884655.1 Musa acuminata AAA Group
AGCGAGAGGCAGCACCGTCCCTGCTATACGAAAGCCCCATCCAGCCCTGTGCCACCCGGGGGGTTCCAGGGTGCTGAGATGGCTGACGTTTTGCTCCGCTCACGACGGTCACCGCACCACGCAAGAACAGGCCAAAAACTGGCCAAAACAGCCCAAAAACGGGCCAAAACTGGCCATTTTTGGCTGCGCGAGCGAGCGGCGAGCGGCGAACAGCGAGCGAAGCGAGAGGCAGCACCGTCCCTGCTATACGAAAGCCCCATCCAGCCCTGTGCCACCCGGGGGGTTCCAGGGTGCTGAGATGGCTGACGTTTTGCTCCGCTCTCGACGGTCACCGCGCAATGCAAGAACAGGCCAAAAACTGGCCAAAACGGCCCAAAAACGGGCCAAAACTGGCCATTTTTGGCTGCGCGAGCGGCGAGCGGCGGACAGCGAGCGAAGCGAGAGGCAGCACCGTCCCTGCTATACGAAAGCCCCATCCAGCCCTGTGCCACCCGGGGGGTTCCAGGGTGCTGAGATGGCTGACGTTTTGCTCCGCTCTCGACGGTCACCGCGCAATGCAAGAACAGGCCAAAAACTGGCCAAAACGGCCCAAAAACGGGCCAAAACTGGCCATTTTTGGCTGCGCGAGCGAGCGGCGAGCGGCGGACAGCGAGCGAAGCGAGAGGCAGCACCGTCCCTGCTATACGAAAGCCCCATCCAGCCCTGTGCCACCCGGGGGGTTCCAGGGTGCTGAGATGGCTGACGTTTTGCTCCGCTCTCGACGGTCACCGCGCAATGCAAGAACAGGCCAAAAACTGGCCAAAACGGCCCAAAAACGGGCCAAAACTGGCCATTTTTGGCTGCACGAGCGAGCGGCGAGCGGCGGACAGCGAGCGAAGCGAGAGGCAGCACCGTCCCTGCTATACGAAAGCCCCATCCAGCCCTGTGCCACCCGGGGGGTTCCAGGGTGCTGAGATGGCTGACGTTTTGCTCCGCTCTCGACGGTCACCGCGCAATGCAAGAACAGGCCAAAAACTGGCCAAAACGGCCCAAAAACGGGCCAAAACTGGCCATTTTTGGCTGCACGAGCGAGCGGCGAGCGGCGGACAGCGAGCGAAGCGAGAGGCAGCACCGTCCCTGCTATACGAAAGCCCCATCCAGCCCTGTGCCACCCGGGGGGTTCCAGGGTGCTGAGATGGCTGACGTTTTGCTCCGCTCTCGACGGTCACCGCGCAATGCAAGAACAGGCCAAAAACTGGCCAAAACGGCCCAAAAACGGGCCAAAACTGGCCATTTTTGGCTGCACGAGCGAGCGGCGAGCGGCGGACAGCGAGCGAAGCGAGAGGCAGCACCGTCCCTGCTATACGAAAGCCCCATCCAGCCCTGTGCCACCCGGGGGGTTCCAGGGTGCTGAGATGGCTGACGTTTTGCTCCGCTCTCGACGGTCACCGCGCAATGCAAGAACAGGCCAAAAACTGGCCAAAACGGCCCAAAAACGGGCCAAAACTGGCCATTTTTGGCTGCACGAGCGAGCGGCGAGCGGCGGACAGCGAGCGAAGCGAGAGGCAGCACCGTCCCTGCTATACGAAAGCCCCATCCAGCCCTGTGCCACCCGGGGGGTTCCAGGGTGCTGAGATGGCTGACGTTTTGCTCCGCTCTCGACGGTCACCGCGCAATGCAAGAACAGGCCAAAAACTGGCCAAAACGGCCCAAAAACGGGCCAAAACTGGCCATTTTTGGCTGCGCGAGCGAGCGGCGAGCGGCGGACAGCGAGCGAAGCGAGAGGCAGCACCGTCCCTGCTATATACGAAAGCCCCATCCAGCCCTGTGCCACCCGGGGGGTTCCAGGGTGCTGAGATGGCTGACGTTTTGCTCCGCTCACGACGGTCACCGCACCACGCAAGAACGGACCATAAACAGGCCAAAACAGCCCAAAAACGGGCCAAAACTGGTCATTTTTGGCTGCGCGAGCGAGCGGCGAGCGGCGAACAGCGAGCGAAGCGTGAGGCAGCACCGTCCCTGCTATACGAAAGCCCCATCCAGCCCTGTGCCACCCGGGGGGTTCCAGGGTGCTGAGATGGCTGACGTTTTGCTCCGCTCACGACGGTCACCGCGCCATGCAAGAACGGACCAAAAACAGGCCAAAACAGCCCAAAAACGGGCCAAAACTGGCCATTTTTGGCTGAGCGAGCGAGCGGTGAGCGGCGAACAGCGAGCGAAGCGAGAGGCAGCACCGTCCCTGCTATACGAAAGCCCCATCCAGCCCTGTGCCACCCGGGGGGTTCCAGGGTGCTGAGATGGCTGACGTTTTGCTCCGCTCACGACGGTCGCCGTGCCACGCAAGAACGGACCAAAAACAGGCCAAAACAGCCCAAAAACGGGCCAAAACTGGCCATTTTAGGTTGCGCGAGCGAGCGGCGAGCGGCGAACAGCGAGCGAAGCGTGAGGCAGCACCGTCCCTGCTATACGAAAGCCCCATCCAGCCCTGTGCCACCCGGGGGGTTCCAAGGTGCTGAGATGG
>NW_027020469.1:30000-35000 GCF_036884655.1 Musa acuminata AAA Group
GGTCACCGCGCCACACAAGAACAGCCCAAAAACAGGCCAAAACAGCCCAAAAACGGGCCAAAACTGGCCATTTTTGGCTGCGCGAGCGAGCGGCGAGTGGCGAACAGCGAGCGAAGCGAGAGGCAGCACCGTCCCTGCTATACGAAAGCCCCATCCAGCCCTGTGCCACCCGGGGGGTTCCAGGGTGCTGAGATGGCTGACGTTTTGCTCCGCTCACGACGGTCACCGCACCACGCAAGAACAGGCCAAAAACTGGCCAAAACAGCCCAAAAACGGGCCAAAACTGGCCATTTTTGGCTGCGCGAGCGAGCGGCGAGCGGCGAACAGCGAGCGAAGCGAGAGGCAGCACCGTCCCTGCTATACGAAAGCCCCATCCAGCCCTGTGCCACCCGGGGGGTTCCAGGGTGCTGAGATGGCTGACGTTTTGCTCCGCTCTCGACGGTCACCGCGCAATGCAAGAACAGGCCAAAAACTGGCCAAAACGGCCCAAAAACGGGCCAAAACTGGCCATTTTTGGCTGCGCGAGCGGCGAGCGGCGGACAGCGAGCGAAGCGAGAGGCAGCACCGTCCCTGCTATACGAAAGCCCCATCCAGCCCTGTGCCACCCGGGGGGTTCCAGGGTGCTGAGATGGCTGACGTTTTGCTCCGCTCTCGACGGTCACCGCGCAATGCAAGAACAGGCCAAAAACTGGCCAAAACGGCCCAAAAACGGGCCAAAACTGGCCATTTTTGGCTGCGCGAGCGAGCGGCGAGCGGCGGACAGCGAGCGAAGCGAGAGGCAGCACCGTCCCTGCTATACGAAAGCCCCATCCAGCCCTGTGCCACCCGGGGGGTTCCAGGGTGCTGAGATGGCTGACGTTTTGCTCCGCTCTCGACGGTCACCGCGCAATGCAAGAACAGGCCAAAAACTGGCCAAAACGGCCCAAAAACGGGCCAAAACTGGCCATTTTTGGCTGCACGAGCGAGCGGCGAGCGGCGGACAGCGAGCGAAGCGAGAGGCAGCACCGTCCCTGCTATACGAAAGCCCCATCCAGCCCTGTGCCACCCGGGGGGTTCCAGGGTGCTGAGATGGCTGACGTTTTGCTCCGCTCTCGACGGTCACCGCGCAATGCAAGAACAGGCCAAAAACTGGCCAAAACGGCCCAAAAACGGGCCAAAACTGGCCATTTTTGGCTGCACGAGCGAGCGGCGAGCGGCGGACAGCGAGCGAAGCGAGAGGCAGCACCGTCCCTGCTATACGAAAGCCCCATCCAGCCCTGTGCCACCCGGGGGGTTCCAGGGTGCTGAGATGGCTGACGTTTTGCTCCGCTCTCGACGGTCACCGCGCAATGCAAGAACAGGCCAAAAACTGGCCAAAACGGCCCAAAAACGGGCCAAAACTGGCCATTTTTGGCTGCACGAGCGAGCGGCGAGCGGCGGACAGCGAGCGAAGCGAGAGGCAGCACCGTCCCTGCTATACGAAAGCCCCATCCAGCCCTGTGCCACCCTGTCACGGACAAACTTCTCAACAAGACGTTGGATGTAATGCTTATGTGTGTCCGTGTCTTTTGGCATGTTCATGCCCTGTACAGAATGTAAAGGGGCGGCCGAAGGCTTATAAGTCCCATTTTAGTTGGGTTGGTGGCCTCTTTAGGCTTGTAAATAAAGGTTGTGTCATGTGGACACGTGAGAGAGCTTTTCGGTCTGTAATGGACCATTTTACCCTTTGTTGTGCCACTGTTCAGAGCTTGTAAAGTCTGTTTGTAATTTGCATTGTCTATGAAGTGTTTTTCGGACATGTTTGCTTGTGGATCCCGTTTGAGGCGTTCTCTCTAACCCGTTCTCTCTTTTGGTGGTCCTAAGGGACAATGGGAGGCTTCGGGGAGGCTGACCTTTGCGGACGGACACGCAAGGGTGCCGCACGCCTTAGGCAAAACCAGCTGAGGTCGTGACATTTGGTATCAGAGCGGGACAAGCACTCATAGAAACACTTGACATGCAAACGTGGGGGACCTAGCAGGGCTGCGTTGAGGGCAGTCAGCACACGCGCGACCGTTTGAGGGAAAACGGGCATGGAGATGTAGGGAAAAGAGTCGCTCAGAGGAGCGGGCATCTGGCATTGGCATTCAGAGGAATGGCCAACCCTTCGCGCAAGAGGCACCACGAGAACAGGCAAGCTTGGAAGAATTTGGAGCGCACAAAGGTTGGGGTGGCTGAGTTTGAGCTACGGCTCAACGTTGACAACTATACTTGATGGTGCTCTAGGCAAGCGAGGCGCTTGGCAAGAATGAGACCATCCAAGGTGGAATGAGTTGCTCAACGACCAAAAGAGTTATGCAAAGCTCACAGAGGTGAGGGGAATTGCTAACTCGAAGAATTTGGTACTCATGCATGGGCTTGTATGCGGACGACGGAATGTTCGTGGCCATCCCAAGGCGGTCGAGACTCGGCACCATGGAGCATTGAAACTTTCTCTTCGGCATGCGAAGGATATATCCGGAGGAGGCTGAAGTGTGCAACTAGTTCAGCATGTTGCTAGGCCTTGAGGGGTGCAGCGGTGGCTGTATTGACGAGGAGTCGCAATCTAGCAAGTGCGTTTGCAGGAGGCAGAACAATGCACAGTTTGTTCAGCAGATCGGAGTAGTCCAAGGGGATGGTGGTCTCCGAAACGAAGAGAGATGTTGCTCCAATGGGATAGTTATCCAGGAGGGATAAGTCTCGGCACTCCAGAGGGAGAATCATGTGAGACGGACTTCACATGTTGAGGAGGAGTACCTCACAAACAACAACTCCACGAAGCTCAATGGACCGAGCAAGCAGCGAGGAGTTGCTGCATGATCTCGCTCGAAAGAATGCATTGGTGGATGCATTGCGAGATCAAGTGGGGGAGCAACACAATTGAAGGCACACTTGGAGTCGATATGAGATCGGACTCAAGGGAGGGCTGACCCGTGGAATGGTGGGCACGAGGGCCACCATCGACTCAATGCGAAAACGAGGAGCGGAGCAACTTGGGTGTAACTTGGCGAAGTACCCAAGCCGCATGAAGGGAGCCAGCAGAGAAGTTGGAACATGGAGCAGAGGCACAGTGCTTTCCTTAGACAGGGGTCAAGGACATGAACACTTGCAGAGGCAAGAGCAGGATCATGTTGTTCCATGGGTCCTTCATTCTGACGGAGCGGACTCATCTTGCATGGTGCCAAAGACGAAGGGAGCTTCAGGGCACATGCACCTCATCTCGGAGGAGCATTTGATGAAGGAACTAAGGCGACTCAATTTGCGGAGGCGAAGTTGAGTTCAGAAGGCCTTAGCACGGGGCAAGAGGACGCAGAGGCGGGTACTCTTGAAGAATATGCCACAGTGTTGCCATTCGAGTTGCTAGGAAGGAAGCGGTGCGCAGCAGAGATTGTGCTGGTAGGGGCAGAGGCCCAGGATCCAGGCAATGGTGCACAAATTACAGCGAAGTCGGCGGACTTTGGGAGCTACTAGGCGATGGACTGTCCTAGAGCGGTGCTTCATCTAGGTGTGACCCAAGAGTGGGTGGATGAAGATCGATTGCCAAAGGAGCGAACAAAATCGAAGGTGGAAGAGACCCGGCGATGTATTGGCAGAGGCCACACATGGAGGGTTCACAATTCGAGTTTATTCCCCAAGGATCAGAATGCAATGGAGATGTCACCAGGAGGCGACATGGTGCAGCGGATCGTGGTGGAACAGTTCGTGGCAATGCGATACACACAACTCGTCCCGTGAGGGATGTGATCATATGGAGGTATGATCGGGAGCTACTGGGAGCTCCGCTTTGGTGAACAACACGACGGCAAGAAGGGCTATGGATTCAAGGAGTGAAGGCCATGGTACCGCAGAGGCGGGTCTTCCGGGCGTGCACCGAATTTTGCATCGGATGAAAACCTTGGTCATCAGCATATGGGGGCTGGGTTCCACCAAGGGAAAAGTTCGTATGCAAGTACCAGTGCGTTCCATGGGAGGGACTTGATCATGCAGAGGTATGATCGAAGCAGCTGGAGAGTTGGACTGCTCCAGAGCTCATATTCGCTTAAGGGAGCCCGGCAAGTCAGAGGACAAGGCCGAGTAAGCGAACGTTGCTACCAAGGAAGCTATGGAGAACAGAATCGGTGCAAACCCTACAATGCGATGGCAGAGGCCATGCATGGGAGTGCAGTCTGTCTTTCCATCGACCAGAAGGAGCTGCTTGGAGAACACAGAGGTGTTGAAGCAGGGGGTCGAAAGGGGCGAGGAAGCGACGACGAGTCCAGAGGGACTTAGCTACCCAAAATCAAGCATCAGTTAGAATGGAGGTGGACTCAGAGGAGGGCCACGGAGACATGTCTACTGATCGTGAAGAAAAGGGATGCAGATGCGAAGCGACGGATAGTAGGGCCATGGGCATGGCAGCGCCATGGTACCGCAGAGGCGGGACTTCCGTCAAAGTCATTGATCCCTTGCTCTCACGGAGGGAGAGCGTTTGGTCGTGAAAGGGGCCGAGGAGGTGGAGCATGCAGAGGCAATCTCCAAGTACCGGGACAAGGCTGAAGGGCAGAGGCCAAGAAACTTCGTAAGACCGGTGTCAACAAGTTTCTCATCAAGATTGTCGTAAGTGAAGGACTTCGGGTCATGCAAGAGTGCACGACCAAGGAACGAAGCAGGCAGTACGCGGTGCTGTACCTTTGCTACTCAGTGGAGTAGGCGGCAGGGTTGATGGAGAAGACGGTACAATCCCAGAGGCGACCTCATCTATCAGAGAATTACTCCAAGTTGGGGTGGAAACTTCCTGCATTCCAGAAGTTCGATGGCATTGAGAAGGTGAATCACAGTAACTAACTCAATGCAAGGAGTGCAAACACTTCAAGTGCTTCAGAAGTGTGAGCAAAGAGCGGGCGAAGACCAGTAACCAGCTCGATGCATGAAGTACAACCTCGAGGAGGCGGGCGAAGTCAAGTAACCTTTGCCTTCTCAACTCTTAAGAGAATGGGCGAAACCGAGTACCCCAATTCTCTTAT
>NW_027020469.1:57500-60000 GCF_036884655.1 Musa acuminata AAA Group
CGGCGAACAGCGAGCGAAGCGAGAGGCAGCACCGTCCCTGCTATACGAAAGCCCCATCCAGCCCTGTGCCACCCGGGGGGTTCCAGGGTGCTGAGATGGCTGACGTTTTGCTCCGCTCTCAACGGTCACCGCGCAATGCAAGAACAGGCCAAAAACTGGCCAAAACGGCCCAAAAACGGGCCAAAACTGGCCATTTTTGGCTGCGCGAGCGGCGAGCGGCGGACAGCGAGCGAAGCGAGAGGCAGCACCGTCCCTGCTATACGAAAGCCCCATCCAGCCCTGTGCCACCCGGGGGGTTCCAGGGTGCTGAGATGGCTGACGTTTTGCTCCGCTCTCGACGGTCACCGCGCAATGCAAGAACAGGCCAAAAACTGGCCAAAACGGCCCAAAAACGGGCCAAAACTGGCCATTTTTGGCTGCGCGAGCGAGCGGCGAGCGGCGGACAGCGAGCGAAGCGAGAGGCAGCACCGTCCCTGCTATACGAAAGCCCCATCCAGCCCTGTGCCACCCGGGGGGTTCCAGGGTGCTGAGATGGCTGACGTTTTGCTCCGCTCTCGACGGTCACCGCGCAATGCAAGAACAGGCCAAAAACTGGCCAAAACGGCCCAAAAACGGGCCAAAACTGGCCATTTTTGGCTGCACGAGCGAGCGGCGAGCGGCGGACAGCGAGCGAAGCGAGAGGCAGCACCGTCCCTGCTATACGAAAGCCCCATCCAGCCCTGTGCCACCCGGGGGGTTCCAGGGTGCTGAGATGGCTGACGTTTTGCTCCGCTCTCGACGGTCACCGCGCAATGCAAGAACAGGCCAAAAACTGGCCAAAACAGCCCAAAAACGGGCCAAAACTGGCCATTTTTGGCTGCACGAGCGAGCGGCGAGCGGCGGACAGCGAGCGAAGCGAGAGGCAGCACCGTCCCTGCTATACGAAAGCCCCATCCAGCCCTGTGCCACCCGGGGGGTTCCAGGGTGCTGAGATGGCTGACGTTTTGCTCCGCTCTCGACGGTCACCGCGCAATGCAAGAACAGGCCAAAAACTGGCCAAAACGGCCCAAAAACGGGCCAAAACTGGCCATTTTTGGCTGCACGAGCGAGCGGCGAGCGGCGGACAGCGAGCGAAGCGAGAGGCAGCACCGTCCCTGCTATACGAAAGCCCCATCCAGCCCTGTGCCACCCGGGGGGTTCCAGGGTGCTGAGATGGCTGACGTTTTGCTCCGCTCTCGACGGTCACCGCGCAATGCAAGAACAGGCCAAAAACTGGCCAAAACGGCCCAAAAACGGGCCAAAACTGGCCATTTTTGGCTGCACGAGCGAGCGGCGAGCGGCGGACAGCGAGCGAAGCGAGAGGCAGCACCGTCCCTGCTATACGAAAGCCCCATCCAGCCCTGTGCCACCCGGGGGGTTCCAGGGTGCTGAGATGGCTGACGTTTTGCTCCGCTCTCGACGGTCACCGCGCAATGCAAGAACAGGCCAAAAACTGGCCAAAACGGCCCAAAAACGGGCCAAAACTGGCCATTTTTGGCTGCGCGAGCGAGCGGCGAGCGGCGGACAGCGAGCGAAGCGAGAGGCAGCACCGTCCCTGCTATATACGAAAGCCCCATCCAGCCCTGTGCCACCCGGGGGGTTCCAGGGTGCTGAGATGGCTGACGTTTTGCTCCGCTCACGACGGTCACCGCACCACGCAAGAACGGACCATAAACAGGCCAAAACAGCCCAAAAACGGGCCAAAACTGGTCATTTTTGGCTGCGCGAGCGAGCGGCGAGCGGCGAACAGCGAGCGAAGCGTGAGGCAGCACCGTCCCTGCTATACGAAAGCCCCATCCAGCCCTGTGCCACCCGGGGGGTTCCAGGGTGCTGAGATGGCTGACGTTTTGCTCCGCTCACGACGGTCACCGCGCCATGCAAGAACGGACCAAAAACAGGCCAAAACAGCCCAAAAACGGGCCAAAACTGGCCATTTTTGGCTGAGCGAGCGAGCGGTGAGCGGCGAACAGCGAGCGAAGCGAGAGGCAGCACCGTCCCTGCTATACGAAAGCCCCATCCAGCCCTGTGCCACCCGGGGGGTTCCAGGGTGCTGAGATGGCTGACGTTTTGCTCCGCTCACGACGGTCGCCGTGCCACGCAAGAACGGACCAAAAACAGGCCAAAACAGCCCAAAAACGGGCCAAAACTGGCCATTTTAGGTTGCGCGAGCGAGCGGCGAGCGGCGAACAGCGAGCGAAGCGTGAGGCAGCACCGTCCCTGCTATACGAAAGCCCCATCCAGCCCTGTGCCACCCGGGGGGTTCCAAGGTGCTGAGATGGCTGACGTTTTGCTCCGCTCACGACGGTCACCGCGCCACGCCAGAACAGACCAAAAACAGGCCAAAACAGCCCAAAAACGGGCCAAAACTGGCCATTTTTGGCTGCGCGAGCGAGCGGCGAGCGGCGAACAGCGAGCGAAGCGAGAAGCAGCACCGTCCATGCTATACGAAAGCCCAATCTAGCAAAGAACAGCCCAAAAGGAG
>NW_027020469.1:80000-82500 GCF_036884655.1 Musa acuminata AAA Group
TTTTGCTCCGCTCACGACGGTCACCGCACCACGCAAGAACAGGCCAAAAACTGGCCAAAACAGCCCAAAAACGGGCCAAAACTGGCCATTTTTGGCTGCGCGAGCGAGCGGCGAGCGGCGAACAGCGAGCGAAGCGAGAGGCAGCACCGTCCCTGCTATACGAAAGCCCCATCCAGCCCTGTGCCACCCGGGGGGTTCCAGGGTGCTGAGATGGCTGACGTTTTGCTCCGCTCTCGACGGTCACCGCGCAATGCAAGAACAGGCCAAAAACTGGCCAAAACGGCCCAAAAACGGGCCAAAACTGGCCATTTTTGGCTGCGCGAGCGGCGAGCGGCGGACAGCGAGCGAAGCGAGAGGCAGCACCGTCCCTGCTATACGAAAGCCCCATCCAGCCCTGTGCCACCCGGGGGGTTCCAGGGTGCTGAGATGGCTGACGTTTTGCTCCGCTCTCGACGGTCACCGCGCAATGCAAGAACAGGCCAAAAACTGGCCAAAACGGCCCAAAAACGGGCCAAAACTGGCCATTTTTGGCTGCGCGAGCGAGCGGCGAGCGGCGGACAGCGAGCGAAGCGAGAGGCAGCACCGTCCCTGCTATACGAAAGCCCCATCCAGCCCTGTGCCACCCGGGGGGTTCCAGGGTGCTGAGATGGCTGACGTTTTGCTCCGCTCTCGACGGTCACCGCGCAATGCAAGAACAGGCCAAAAACTGGCCAAAACGGCCCAAAAACGGGCCAAAACTGGCCATTTTTGGCTGCACGAGCGAGCGGCGAGCGGCGGACAGCGAGCGAAGCGAGAGGCAGCACCGTCCCTGCTATACGAAAGCCCCATCCAGCCCTGTGCCACCCGGGGGGTTCCAGGGTGCTGAGATGGCTGACGTTTTGCTCCGCTCTCGACGGTCACCGCGCAATGCAAGAACAGGCCAAAAACTGGCCAAAACGGCCCAAAAACGGGCCAAAACTGGCCATTTTTGGCTGCACGAGCGAGCGGCGAGCGGCGGACAGCGAGCGAAGCGAGAGGCAGCACCGTCCCTGCTATACGAAAGCCCCATCCAGCCCTGTGCCACCCGGGGGGTTCCAGGGTGCTGAGATGGCTGACGTTTTGCTCCGCTCTCGACGGTCACCGCGCAATGCAAGAACAGGCCAAAAACTGGCCAAAACGGCCCAAAAACGGGCCAAAACTGGCCATTTTTGGCTGCACGAGCGAGCGGCGAGCGGCGGACAGCGAGCGAAGCGAGAGGCAGCACCGTCCCTGCTATACGAAAGCCCCATCCAGCCCTGTGCCACCCGGGGGGTTCCAGGGTGCTGAGATGGCTGACGTTTTGCTCCGCTCTCGACGGTCACCGCGCAATGCAAGAACAGGCCAAAAACTGGCCAAAACGGCCCAAAAACGGGCCAAAACTGGCCATTTTTGGCTGCACGAGCGAGCGGCGAGCGGCGGACAGCGAGCGAAGCGAGAGGCAGCACCGTCCCTGCTATACGAAAGCCCCATCCAGCCCTGTGCCACCCGGGGGGTTCCAGGGTGCTGAGATGGCTGACGTTTTGCTCCGCTCTCGACGGTCACCGCGCAATGCAAGAACAGGCCAAAAACTGGCCAAAACGGCCCAAAAACGGGCCAAAACTGGCCATTTTTGGCTGCGCGAGCGAGCGGCGAGCGGCGGACAGCGAGCGAAGCGAGAGGCAGCACCGTCCCTGCTATATACGAAAGCCCCATCCAGCCCTGTGCCACCCGGGGGGTTCCAGGGTGCTGAGATGGCTGACGTTTTGCTCCGCTCACGACGGTCACCGCACCACGCAAGAACGGACCATAAACAGGCCAAAACAGCCCAAAAACGGGCCAAAACTGGTCATTTTTGGCTGCGCGAGCGAGCGGCGAGCGGCGAACAGCGAGCGAAGCGTGAGGCAGCACCGTCCCTGCTATACGAAAGCCCCATCCAGCCCTGTGCCACCCGGGGGGTTCCAGGGTGCTGAGATGGCTGACGTTTTGCTCCGCTCACGACGGTCACCGCGCCATGCAAGAACGGACCAAAAACAGGCCAAAACAGCCCAAAAACGGGCCAAAACTGGCCATTTTTGGCTGAGCGAGCGAGCGGTGAGCGGCGAACAGCGAGCGAAGCGAGAGGCAGCACCGTCCCTGCTATACGAAAGCCCCATCCAGCCCTGTGCCACCCGGGGGGTTCCAGGGTGCTGAGATGGCTGACGTTTTGCTCCGCTCACG
Source organism: Musa acuminata AAA Group (assembly GCF_036884655.1). Lineage (NCBI taxonomy): Eukaryota > Viridiplantae > Streptophyta > Magnoliopsida > Zingiberales > Musaceae > Musa > Musa acuminata. Next base: position 82,215 of record NW_027020469.1, read on the forward strand.
ACGGTCGCCGTGCCACGCAAGAACGGACCAAAAACAGGCCAAAACAGCCCAAAAACGGGCCAAAACTGGCCATTTTAGGTTGCGCGAGCGAGCGGCGAGCGGCGAACAGCGAGCGAAGCGTGAGGCAGCACCGTCCCTGCTATACGAAAGCCCCATCCAGCCCTGTGCCACCCGGGGGGTTCCAAGGTGCTGAGATGGCTGACGTTTTGCTCCGCTCACGACGGTCACCGCGCCACGCCAGAACAGACCAAAAACAGGCCAAAACAGCCCAAAAACGGGCCAAAAC
>NW_027020470.1:15000-22500 GCF_036884655.1 Musa acuminata AAA Group
ATGGCGCGGTGACCGTCGTGAGCGGAGCAAAACGTCAGCCATCTCAGCACCCTGGAACCCCCCGGGTGGCACAGGGCTGGATGGGGCTTTCGTATAGCAGGGACGGTGCTGCCTCACGCTTCGCTCGCTGTTCGCCGCTCGCCGCTCGCTCGCGCAGCCAAAAATGACCAGTTTTGGCCCGTTTTTGGGCTGTTTTGGCCTGTTTATGGTCCGTTCTTGCGTGGTGCGGTGACCGTCGTGAGCGGAGCAAAACGTCAGCCATCTCAGCACCCTGGAACCCCCCGGGTGGCACAGGGCTGGATGGGGCTTTCGTATATAGCAGGGACGGTGCTGCCTCTCGCTTCGCTCGCTGTCCGCCGCTCGCCGCTCGCTCGCGCAGCCAAAAATGGCCAGTTTTGGCCCGTTTTTGGGCCGTTTTGGCCAGTTTTTGGCCTGTTCTTGCATTGCGCGGTGACCGTCGAGAGCGGAGCAAAACGTCAGCCATCTCAGCACCCTGGAACCCCCCGGGTGGCACAGGGCTGGATGGGGCTTTCGTATAGCAGGGACGGTGCTGCCTCTCGCTTCGCTCGCTGTCCGCCGCTCGCCGCTCGCTCGTGCAGCCAAAAATGGCCAGTTTTGGCCCGTTTTTGGGCCGTTTTGGCCAGTTTTTGGCCTGTTCTTGCATTGCGCGGTGACCGTCGAGAGCGGAGCAAAACGTCAGCCATCTCAGCACCCTGGAACCCCCCGGGTGGCACAGGGCTGGATGGGGCTTTCGTATAGCAGGGACGGTGCTGCCTCTCGCTTCGCTCGCTGTCCGCCGCTCGCCGCTCGCTCGTGCAGCCAAAAATGGCCAGTTTTGGCCCGTTTTTGGGCCGTTTTGGCCAGTTTTTGGCCTGTTCTTGCATTGCGCGGTGACCGTCGAGAGCGGAGCAAAACGTCAGCCATCTCAGCACCCTGGAACCCCCCGGGTGGCACAGGGCTGGATGGGGCTTTCGTATAGCAGGGACGGTGCTGCCTCTCGCTTCGCTCGCTGTCCGCCGCTCGCCGCTCGCTCGTGCAGCCAAAAATGGCCAGTTTTGGCCCGTTTTTGGGCCGTTTTGGCCAGTTTTTGGCCTGTTCTTGCATTGCGCGGTGACCGTCGAGAGCGGAGCAAAACGTCAGCCATCTCAGCACCCTGGAACCCCCCGGGTGGCACAGGGCTGGATGGGGCTTTCGTATAGCAGGGACGGTGCTGCCTCTCGCTTCGCTCGCTGTCCGCCGCTCGCCGCTCGCTCGTGCAGCCAAAAATGGCCAGTTTTGGCCCGTTTTTGGGCCGTTTTGGCCAGTTTTTGGCCTGTTCTTGCATTGCGCGGTGACCGTCGAGAGCGGAGCAAAACGTCAGCCATCTCAGCACCCTGGAACCCCCCGGGTGGCACAGGGCTGGATGGGGCTTTCGTATAGCAGGGACGGTGCTGCCTCTCGCTTCGCTCGCTGTCCGCCGCTCGCCGCTCGCTCGCGCAGCCAAAAATGGCCAGTTTTGGCCCGTTTTTGGGCCGTTTTGGCCAGTTTTTGGCCTGTTCTTGCATTGCGCGGTGACCGTCGAGAGCGGAGCAAAACGTCAGCCATCTCAGCACCCTGGAACCCCCCGGGTGGCACAGGGCTGGATGGGGCTTTCGTATAGCAGGGACGGTGCTGCCTCTCGCTTCGCTCGCTGTCCGCCGCTCGCCGCTCGCGCAGCCAAAAATGGCCAGTTTTGGCCCGTTTTTGGGCCGTTTTGGCCAGTTTTTGGCCTGTTCTTGCATTGCGCGGTGACCGTCGAGAGCGGAGCAAAACGTCAGCCATCTCAGCACCCTGGAACCCCCCGGGTGGCACAGGGCTGGATGGGGCTTTCGTATAGCAGGGACGGTGCTGCCTCTCGCTTCGCTCGCTGTTCGCCGCTCGCCGCTCGCTCGCGCAGCCAAAAATGGCCAGTTTTGGCCCGTTTTTGGGCTGTTTTGGCCAGTTTTTGGCCTGTTCTTGCGTGGTGCGGTGACCGTCGTGAGCGGAGCAAAACGTCAGCCATCTCAGCACCCTGGAACCCCCCGGGTGGCACAGGGCTGGATGGGGCTTTCGTATAGCAGGGACGGTGCTGCCTCTCGCTTCGCTCGCTGTTCGCCGCTCGCCGCTCGCTCGCGCAGCCAAAAATGGCCAGTTTTGGCCCGTTTTTGGGCTGTTTTGGCCTGTTTTTGGGCTGTTCTTGTGTGGCGCGGTGACCGTCGTGAGCGGAGCAAAATGTCAGCCATCTCAGCACCCTGGAACCCCCCGGGTGGCACAGGGCTGGATGGGGCTTTCGTATAGCAGGGACGGTGCTGCCTCGCGCTTCGCTCGCTGTTCGCCGCTCTCCGCTCGCTCGCGCAGCAAAAAATGGCCAGTTTTGGCCCGTTTTTGGGCTGTTTTGGCCAGTTTTTGGCCTGTTCTTGCGTGCCGCGGCGACCGTCGTGAGCGGAGCAAAACGTCAGCCATCTCAGCACCCTGGAACCCCCCGGGTGGCACAGGGCTGGATGGGGCTTTCGTATAGCAGGGACGGTGCTGCCTCTCGCTTCGCTCGCTGTCCGCCGCTCGCTGCTCGCTCGCGCAGCCAAAAATGGCCAGTTTTGGCCCGTTTTTGGGCTGTTTTGGCCTGTTTTTGGGCTGTTCTTGTGTGCCGCGGCGACCGTCGTGAGCGGAGCAAAATGTCAGCCATCTCAGCACCCTGGAACCCCCCGGGTTGTCACGACCTTAGCTGGTTTTGCCTAAGCCGTGCGGCACCCTTGCGTGTCCGTCCGCAAAGGTCAGCCTCCCCGAAGCCTCCCATTGTCCCTTAGGACCGTCAAAAGAGAGAACGGGTTAGAGAGAACGCCTCAAACGGGATCCACAAGCAAACATGTCCGAAAAACACTTCATAGACAATGCAAATTACAAACAGACTTTACAAGCTCTGAACAGTGGCACAACAAAGGGTAAAATGGTCCATTACAGACCGAAAGCTCTCTCACGTGTCCACATGACACAACCTTTATTTACAAGCCTAAAGAGGCCACCAACCCAACTAAAATGGGACTTATAAGCCTTCGGCCGCCCCTTTACATTCTGTACAGGGCATGAATATGCCAACAGACACGGACATATATAAGCATTACATCAAACACCTTGTTTCGAAGTTTGTCCGTGACATTCTCCCCCACTTATCCCTTCGACGTCCTCGTCGAAGCCTTTGTGAACACTGCAACTCTTCGCCTTTGCTGAGTCTTCAATCTTCTGCTCCAGCTGCAATGCGCCTCCTGGCTCCCAGCTGCTCTCCGCTGCTGTTTCTGAGTAGTCGAACCTTTGATCCGCCATGCTGCTTCAACTCACCAATGACTCTGACTCTGGTGTGGGGTTGGCTGAGTTGTGTTGATCCTCGTTGATTCCTGCGGATCCACCAAATGAAGGAAAAGACCATCCTTACTGCGCCAGTCTCTCAAAATCTCCACATGCTGCTTGAACTGGGTGGATGCTTGTTGGAGCTTTAACGAGCATCGCCTCGCAAACTTCTGAAGTTTTGGGTCCTTCCTCCACAAAATCTGCTCATTGACTCTTCTTTCAGTTAGTTGTCACATCCAAGTAGGTTCGCATCACTTCCGCTTTCGATTGGCATTTCGTTGGGAAATGAGGCGGACAATCTACTCTCAGTAGCACTGATCACCGTTGGTGAGGATTTGACAACTATTGTCTTCCATTATCTTCGAAGGGTCTTTGAACTTGTGCAGAGCTCCTCTGCTGGATAGATAAGAGAACTGGGGTACTCGGTTTCGCCCATTCTCTTAAGAGTTGAGAAGGCAAAGATTACTTGACTTCGCCCGCCTCCTCGAGGTTGTACTTCATGCATCGAGCTGGTTACTGGCCTTCGCCTGCTCTTTGCTCACACTTCTGAAGCACATGAAGTGTTTGCACTCCTTGCATTGAGTTAGCTACTGTGATTCACCTTCTCAATGCCATCGAACTTCTGGAATGCGGGAAGTTTTCACCCCAACTTGGAGTAATTCTCTGATAGATGAGGTCGCCTCTGGGATTGTACCGTCTTCTCCATCAACCCTGCCGCCTACTCCACTGAGTAGCAAAGGTACAGCACCGCGTACTGCTAGCTTCGTTCCTTGGTCGTGCACTCTTGCATGACCCGAAGTCCTTCACTTACGGCTGTCTTGATGAGAAGCACACTGACACCGGTCTTACGAAGTTCCTCGGCCTCTGCCCTTCAGCCTTGTCCCGGTACTTGGAGATTGCCTCTGCATGCTCCACCTCCTCGGCCCCTTTCACGACCAAACGCTCTCCCTCCGTGAGAGCAAGGGATCAATGACTTTGCACGGAAGTCCCGCCTCTGCGGTACCATGGCGCTGCAATGCCCATGGCCCTACTATCCGTCGCCTCGCATCTGCATCCCTTTTCTTCACGATCAGTAGACATGTCTCTGTGGCACTCCTCTGAGTCCACCTCCATTCTAACTGATGCTTGATTTTGGGTAGCTAAGTCCCTCTGGACTCATCGTCGCTTCCTCGCCCCTTTCGACCCCCTGCTTCAACACCTCTGTGTTCTCCAAGCAGCTCCTTCTGGTCGATGGAAAGACAGACTGCACTCCCATGCATGGCCTCTGCCATCGCATTGTAGGGTTTGCACCGATTCTGTTCTCCATAGCTTCCTTGGTAGCAACGTTCGCTTACTCGGCCTTGTCCTCTGACTTGCCGGGCTCCCTTAAGCGAATATGAGCTCTGGAGCAGTCCAACTCTCCAGCTGCTTCGATCATACCTCTGCATGATCAAGTCCCTCCCATGGGACTCCCTGGTACTTGCATACGAACTTTTCCCTTGGTGGAACCCAGCCCCCATATGCTGATGACCAAGGTTTTCATCCGATGCAAAATTCGGTGCACGCCCGGAAGACCCGCCTCTGCGGTACCATGGCCTTCACTCCTTGAATCCATAGCCCTTCTTGCCGTCGTGTTGTTCACCAAAGCGGAGCTCCCAGTAGCTCCCGATCATACCTCCATATGATCACATCCCTCACGGGACGAGTTGTGTGTATCGCATTGCCACGAACTGTTCCACCACGATCCGCTGCACCATGTCGCCTCCTGGTGACATCTCCATTGCATTCTGATCCTTGGGGAATAAACTCGAATTGTGAACCCTCCATGTGTGGCCTCTGCCAATACATCGCCAGGTCTCTTCCACCTTCGATTTTGTTCGCTCCTTTGGCAATCGATCTTCATCCACCCACTCTTGGGTCACACCTAGATGAAGCACCGCTCTAGGACAGTCCATCGCCTAGTAGCTCCCAAAGTCCACCGACTTCGCTGTAATTTGTGCACCATTGCCTGGATCCTGGGCCTCTGCCCCTACCAACACAATCTCTGCTGCGCACCGCTTCCTTCCTAGCAACTCGAATGGCAACACTGTGGCATATTCTTCAAGAGTACCCGCCTCTGCGTCCTCTTGCCCCGTGCTAAGGCCTTCTGAACTCAACTTCGCCTCCGCAAATTGAGTCGCCTTAGTTCCTTCATCAAATGCTCCTCCGAGATGAGGTGCATGTGCCCTGAAGCTCCCTTCGTCTTTGGCACCATGCAAGATGAGTCCGCTCCGTCAGAATGAAGGACCCATGGAACAACATGATCCTGCTCTTGCCTCTGCAAGTGTTCATGTCCTTGACCCCTGTCTAAGGAAAGCACTGTGCCTCTGCTCCATGTTCCAACTTCTCTGCTGGCTCCCTTCATGCGGCTTGGGTACTTCGCCAAGTTACACCCAAGTTGCTCCGCTCCTCGTTTTCGCATTGAGTCGATGGTGGCCCTCGTGCCCACCATTCCACGGGTCAGCCCTCCCTTGAGTCCGATCTCATATCGACTCCAAGTGTGCCTTCAATTGTGTTGCTCCCCCACTTGATCTCGCAATGCATCCACCAATGCATTCTTTCGAGCGAGATCATGCAGCAACTCCTCGCTGCTTGCTCGGTCCATTGAGCTTCGTGGAGTTGTTGTTTGTGAGGTACTCCTCCTCAACATGTGAAGTCCGTCTCACATGATTCTCCCTCTGGAGTGCCGAGACTTATCCCTCCTGGATAACTATCCCATTGGAGCAACATCTCTCTTCGTTTCGGAGACCACCATCCCCTTGGACTACTCCGATCTGCTGAACAAACTGTGCATTGTTCTGCCTCCTGCAAACGCACTTGCTAGATTGCGACTCCTCGTCAATACAGCCACCGCTGCACCCCTCAAGGCCTAGCAACATGCTGAACTAGTTGCACACTTCAGCCTCCTCCGGATATATCCTTCGCATGCCGAAGAGAAAGTTTCAATGCTCCATGGTGCCGAGTCTCGACCGCCTTGGGATGGCCACGAACATTCCGTCGTCCGCATACAAGCCCATGCATGAGTACCAAATTCTTCGAGTTAGCAATTCCCCTCACCTCTGTGAGCTTTGCATAACTCTTTTGGTCGTTGAGCAACTCATTCCACCTTGGATGGTCTCATTCTTGCCAAGCGCCTCGCTTGCCTAGAGCACCATCAAGTATAGTTGTCAACGTTGAGCCGTAGCTCAAACTCAGCCACCCCAACCTTTGTGCGCTCCAAATTCTTCCAAGCTTGCCTGTTCTCGTGGTGCCTCTTGCGCGAAGGGTTGGCCATTCCTCTGAATGCCAATGCCAGATGCCCGCTCCTCTGAGCGACTCTTTTCCCTACATCTCCATGCCCGTTTTCCCTCAAACGGTCGCGCGTGTGCTGACTGCCCTCAACGCAGCCCTGCTAGGTCCCCCACGTTTGCATGTCAAGTGTTTCTATGAGTGCTTGTCCCGCTCTGATACCAAATGTCACGACCTTAGCTGGTTTTGCCTAAGCCGTGCGGCACCCTTGCGTGTCCGTCCGCAAAGGTCAGCCTCCCCGAAGCCTCCCATTGTCCCTTAGGACCGTCAAAAGAGAGAACGGGTTAGAGAGAACGCCTCAAACGGGATCCACAAGCAAACATGTCCGAAAAACACTTCATAGACAATGCAAATTACAAACAGACTTTACAAGCTCTGAACAGTGGCACAACAAAGGGTAAAATGGTCCATTACAGACCGAAAGCTCTCTCACGTGTCCACATGACACAACCTTTATTTACAAGCCTAAAGAGGCCACCAACCCAACTAAAATGGGACTTATAAGCCTTCGGCCGCCCCTTTACATTCTGTACAGGGCATGAATATGCCAACAGACACGGACATATATAAGCATTACATCAAACACCTTGTTTCGAAGTTTGTCCGTGACAGGGTGGCACAGGGCTGGATGGGGCTTTCGTATAGCAGGGACGGTGCTGCCTCTCGCTTCGCTCGCTGTCCGCCGCTCGCCGCTCGCTCGCGCAGCCAAAAATGGCCAGTTTTGGCCCGTTTTTGGGCCGTTTTGGCCAGTTTTTGGCCTGTTCTTGCGTTGCGCGGTGACCGTCGAGAGCGGAGCAAAACGTCAGCCATCTCAGCACCCTGGAACCCCCCGGGTGGCACAGGGCTGGATGGGGC
>NW_027020470.1:42500-45000 GCF_036884655.1 Musa acuminata AAA Group
CTGCCTCTCGCTTCGCTCGCTGTCCGCCGCTCGCCGCTCGCTCGCGCAGCCAAAAATGGCCAGTTTTGGCCCGTTTTTGGGCCGTTTTGGCCAGTTTTTGGCCTGTTCTTGCATTGCGCGGTGACCGTCGAGAGCGGAGCAAAACGTCAGCCATCTCAGCACCCTGGAACCCCCCGGGTGGCACAGGGCTGGATGGGGCTTTCGTATAGCAGGGACGGTGCTGCCTCTCGCTTCGCTCGCTGTCCGCCGCTCGCCGCTCGCTCGTGCAGCCAAAAATGGCCAGTTTTGGCCCGTTTTTGGGCCGTTTTGGCCAGTTTTTGGCCTGTTCTTGCATTGCGCGGTGACCGTCGAGAGCGGAGCAAAACGTCAGCCATCTCAGCACCCTGGAACCCCCCGGGTGGCACAGGGCTGGATGGGGCTTTCGTATAGCAGGGACGGTGCTGCCTCTCGCTTCGCTCGCTGTCCGCCGCTCGCCGCTCGCTCGTGCAGCCAAAAATGGCCAGTTTTGGCCCGTTTTTGGGCCGTTTTGGCCAGTTTTTGGCCTGTTCTTGCATTGCGCGGTGACCGTCGAGAGCGGAGCAAAACGTCAGCCATCTCAGCACCCTGGAACCCCCCGGGTGGCACAGGGCTGGATGGGGCTTTCGTATAGCAGGGACGGTGCTGCCTCTCGCTTCGCTCGCTGTCCGCCGCTCGCCGCTCGCTCGTGCAGCCAAAAATGGCCAGTTTTGGCCCGTTTTTGGGCCGTTTTGGCCAGTTTTTGGCCTGTTCTTGCATTGCGCGGTGACCGTCGAGAGCGGAGCAAAACGTCAGCCATCTCAGCACCCTGGAACCCCCCGGGTGGCACAGGGCTGGATGGGGCTTTCGTATAGCAGGGACGGTGCTGCCTCTCGCTTCGCTCGCTGTCCGCCGCTCGCCGCTCGCTCGTGCAGCCAAAAATGGCCAGTTTTGGCCCGTTTTTGGGCCGTTTTGGCCAGTTTTTGGCCTGTTCTTGCATTGCGCGGTGACCGTCGAGAGCGGAGCAAAACGTCAGCCATCTCAGCACCCTGGAACCCCCCGGGTGGCACAGGGCTGGATGGGGCTTTCGTATAGCAGGGACGGTGCTGCCTCTCGCTTCGCTCGCTGTCCGCCGCTCGCCGCTCGCTCGCGCAGCCAAAAATGGCCAGTTTTGGCCCGTTTTTGGGCCGTTTTGGCCAGTTTTTGGCCTGTTCTTGCATTGCGCGGTGACCGTCGAGAGCGGAGCAAAACGTCAGCCATCTCAGCACCCTGGAACCCCCCGGGTGGCACAGGGCTGGATGGGGCTTTCGTATAGCAGGGACGGTGCTGCCTCTCGCTTCGCTCGCTGTCCGCCGCTCGCCGCTCGCGCAGCCAAAAATGGCCAGTTTTGGCCCGTTTTTGGGCCGTTTTGGCCAGTTTTTGGCCTGTTCTTGCATTGCGCGGTGACCGTCGAGAGCGGAGCAAAACGTCAGCCATCTCAGCACCCTGGAACCCCCCGGGTGGCACAGGGCTGGATGGGGCTTTCGTATAGCAGGGACGGTGCTGCCTCTCGCTTCGCTCGCTGTTCGCCGCTCGCCGCTCGCTCGCGCAGCCAAAAATGGCCAGTTTTGGCCCGTTTTTGGGCTGTTTTGGCCAGTTTTTGGCCTGTTCTTGCGTGGTGCGGTGACCGTCGTGAGCGGAGCAAAACGTCAGCCATCTCAGCACCCTGGAACCCCCCGGGTGGCACAGGGCTGGATGGGGCTTTCGTATAGCAGGGACGGTGCTGCCTCTCGCTTCGCTCGCTGTTCGCCGCTCGCCGCTCGCTCGCGCAGCCAAAAATGGCCAGTTTTGGCCCGTTTTTGGGCTGTTTTGGCCTGTTTTTGGGCTGTTCTTGTGTGGCGCGGTGACCGTCGTGAGCGGAGCAAAATGTCAGCCATCTCAGCACCCTGGAACCCCCCGGGTGGCACAGGGCTGGATGGGGCTTTCGTATAGCAGGGACGGTGCTGCCTCGCGCTTCGCTCGCTGTTCGCCGCTCTCCGCTCGCTCGCGCAGCAAAAAATGGCCAGTTTTGGCCCGTTTTTGGGCTGTTTTGGCCAGTTTTTGGCCTGTTCTTGCGTGCCGCGGCGACCGTCGTGAGCGGAGCAAAACGTCAGCCATCTCAGCACCCTGGAACCCCCCGGGTGGCACAGGGCTGGATGGGGCTTTCGTATAGCAGGGACGGTGCTGCCTCTCGCTTCGCTCGCTGTCCGCCGCTCGCTGCTCGCTCGCGCAGCCAAAAATGGCCAGTTTTGGCCCGTTTTTGGGCTGTTTTGGCCTGTTTTTGGGCTGTTCTTGTGTGCCGCGGCGACCGTCGTGAGCGGAGCAAAATGTCAGCCATCTCAGCACCCTGGAACCCCCCGGGTGGCACAGGGCTGGATGGGGCTTTCGTATAGCAGGGACGGTGCTGCCTCTCGCTTCGCTCGCTGTCCGCCGCTCGCCGCTCGCTCGCGCAGCCAAAAATGGCCAGTTTTGGCCCGTTTTTGGGCCG
>NW_027020470.1:55000-56028 GCF_036884655.1 Musa acuminata AAA Group
GTTTTTGGCCTGTTCTTGCATTGCGCGGTGACCGTCGAGAGCGGAGCAAAACGTCAGCCATCTCAGCACCCTGGAACCCCCCGGGTGGCACAGGGCTGGATGGGGCTTTCGTATAGCAGGGACGGTGCTGCCTCTCGCTTCGCTCGCTGTCCGCCGCTCGCCGCTCGCGCAGCCAAAAATGGCCAGTTTTGGCCCGTTTTTGGGCCGTTTTGGCCAGTTTTTGGCCTGTTCTTGCATTGCGCGGTGACCGTCGAGAGCGGAGCAAAACGTCAGCCATCTCAGCACCCTGGAACCCCCCGGGTGGCACAGGGCTGGATGGGGCTTTCGTATAGCAGGGACGGTGCTGCCTCTCGCTTCGCTCGCTGTTCGCCGCTCGCCGCTCGCTCGCGCAGCCAAAAATGGCCAGTTTTGGCCCGTTTTTGGGCTGTTTTGGCCAGTTTTTGGCCTGTTCTTGCGTGGTGCGGTGACCGTCGTGAGCGGAGCAAAACGTCAGCCATCTCAGCACCCTGGAACCCCCCGGGTGGCACAGGGCTGGATGGGGCTTTCGTATAGCAGGGACGGTGCTGCCTCTCGCTTCGCTCGCTGTTCGCCGCTCGCCGCTCGCTCGCGCAGCCAAAAATGGCCAGTTTTGGCCCGTTTTTGGGCTGTTTTGGCCTGTTTTTGGGCTGTTCTTGTGTGGCGCGGTGACCGTCGTGAGCGGAGCAAAATGTCAGCCATCTCAGCACCCTGGAACCCCCCGGGTGGCACAGGGCTGGATGGGGCTTTCGTATAGCAGGGACGGTGCTGCCTCGCGCTTCGCTCGCTGTTCGCCGCTCTCCGCTCGCTCGCGCAGCAAAAAATGGCCAGTTTTGGCCCGTTTTTGGGCTGTTTTGGCCAGTTTTTGGCCTGTTCTTGCGTGCCGCGGCGACCGTCGTGAGCGGAGCAAAACGTCAGCCATCTCAGCACCCTGGAACCCCCCGGGTGGCACAGGGCTGGATGGGGCTTTCGTATAGCAGGGACGGTGCTGCCTCTCGCTTCGCTCGCTGTCC
>NW_027020471.1:0-12500 GCF_036884655.1 Musa acuminata AAA Group
GTCACCCGTGCGGCAAAGACGCGAACTTAGCTTTGCCTTGCCTAAGTCGCGCTTCGCCCTTGCGATCTTGCTCCGCAAGGATCAGCCCACTTTGTAACCTCTCGCAGGTCCCGAAGGACCTGTAAAAGAGAAAGAGAGTTAGATCGAAAGAACGAGCAACGGACACGTCCCGAAGTCTCGCGAAAAGGAAAGCTTTACAAGCAATTCGTCGAACACCTTGTGTGCACAAGAGAAAAGAGGGAGAGGGGGAAAAACAAGGCTTTCAAGGATGAACGAACAGCTGCAAGCCCACAAACAGCCGCTCACCTGGTCCCGGACGCAACACCAAGTTCCCGTAAAGGTCACGTACGAACTTGCGAAAGAGTGTTCAACGCCCGGTATATAACCGAAGCCCCATCCAGCCATGTGCCACCCGGGGGGTTCCTGGGTGCTGAGATGGCTGACATTTTGGTGAGCGGAGGCAGCACTCCGCTCACCTCCCGCGGCACGCGAAAACGAAGCCGTTTTGGGCTGTTTTGGGGCTGTTTTGCTCGGTTCGGTGAGCGATCGCTTTGCAACGCTGCAGCTTGTTCGAACTTACATATTTACAAGCAAAATGACCCAAAACCATGGGAAAACATGCTGTTAAGCAGCTGTACATGCGGGTGTGAGCGACGAACGGTTCGTTGAACGAAGTTGTTGCGGGTGCGCGACGACCGTTCGTGACATTCTCCCCCACTTAAACTGTCGACGCCCTCGTCGACGCTTGTTGGTAGTTGTTGATGACGTCTTCTTCATGTCGCAGGGCGTCTTCAGACTCCCAACTGGCTTCAGTTCGGGGAAGCTTTCGCCACTTCACCAAGTACTCTGTTTGCTCCGCTCCGTTGGGTAGCTTTATCTTGCGATCCGCCAAAATGGTTTCCACTCGCTTCTCGTAGGAGGCTGTGATGGGAGGTAGCCGAGTTGGAACACTTCGAGAAGCATCTTGCGGATCTGAATGGTAGGCCTTTAGGTTGCTGGCGTGAAGAACGTTGTGAATTTTGAACCACGCCGGCAGCTGCAACTTGTAAGAAACATTGCCTACCCTGCTGATAATTGGGAAGGGCCCTTCATACTTACGCACCAATCCTTTGTGGACTCTTTTCCTGAAGAATTGGAGTGATGCTGGTTGGAGCTTTACCAACACCAAATCGCCAACTTTGAACTCCTGTGGTCGCCTTCCCAAGTCTGCCCACTTCTTCATCCGTTTTGCCGCCTTCTCCAAGTAAGCCCGCGCAATATCGGCATTCCGATGCCACTCCTTTGCGAAATGGTAGGCTGATGGACTACTCCCAGTATACCCAATAGCCATAGTGTGCGGAGTCGACGGTTGTTGTCCTGTGATAATTTCGAAGGGGCTCTTGTTGGATGCAGAGCTCCGCTGCAAGTTGTAGGAGAATTGGGCGATGTCCAACAGCTTCACCCAATCTCGTTGATTGGCACTCACATAGTGCCGGAGATACTGCTCTAAGAGCGAATTTATTCTTTCAGTCTGACCATCCGTCTGGGGGTGGAGGCTTGTAGAGAAGTATAACTTTGATCCCAACAATTTGAATAGCTCGGTCCAGAACCGTCCCAGAAACCGAGCGTCTCGATCACTAATGATATTGTGTGGGACTCCCCAATACTTCACTACACCCTTCATCATCAGTCTGGCCGCCTCTTCAGCTGAACAGTGTAGGGGAGCAGCAATGAAAGTTGCATACTTTGAAAACCGATCGACCACCACAAGTATCGATCCAAGTCCCCCTACAGGTGGCAAGCTTGATATGAAGTCTAAGGAAATGCTCTCCCAAGGCCTTTCTGGTACGGGCAACGGCTCCAAAAGTCCCACCGGCTTCCGCTGCTCCACCTTGTCTTGTTGGCAAGTAAGGCATGTTCGAACATACTCCTCCACATCAATCCCCATTTTTGGCCAGTAGAAGGCCCTCTCCACGAGAGCCAACGTTCTGTGAATGCCGGGGTGTCCAGCCCAAAGGGAATCGTGACACTCTTTCAAGAGTTCACGCCTTAGATTGTCCACTCGGGGAACATAAACCCTATTCCCTTTTGTGTAAACAAGTCCCTCCTGGACCCAAAATCGTCGTGCTTTGCCTTCTTTGATGAGCTGCATCAGGATAACTGCCTGGGGATCACTATACAGTCCATCTCTGATTCGGGAAAGGAAGGTTGAGTGTAACTGACTTGCTTGGCCTCTGCCCTCCAGTTGTGCAGCATTCACGCACTCCACCTTCCGACTCAGCGCATCGGCCACGACATTCGCCTTCCCGGGCTTATATTCCATTGCCATATCAAATTCAGCCAGGAAGTCCTGCCACCGTGCTTGCTTTGGGGAGAGCTTCTTCTGAGTTTGGAAATAACTCAAGGCGATGTTGTCTGTCCTCAGCACAAATCGCGACCCAAGGAGGTAGTGTCGCCAAACTCGTAGGCAGTGGATCACCGCTGTCATCTCCTTCTCATGCACTGGATACCGCCTCTCGGTCTCGTTGAGTTTACGGCTCTCGTAGGCCACCGGATGACCTTCTTGCATGAGTACTCCACCAATAGCAAAGTCCGAAGCATCTGTATGGACTTCAAAGGGCTCTCCATAGTTTGGCAATTTGAGCACTGGTTCTTCCAGAACAGCAGCCTTCAGATCTTGGAATGCTATCTCACATTTGTCAGACCACTTCCAAGGCTGCTCCTTCTTCAGCAACTCCGTCAGTGGGGTTGCCCGCTTCGAATATCCAGCAATGAAGCGTCGGTAGTAGTTGACGAAACCAAGGAAGGATCTCAACTCTGGCACCTTCTTTGGAGTTCGCCATTCCGCAACTGCTTGCACCTTCGACTTGTCCATCCGGATGGAGCCATCACCGATTCGGTGCCCCAAGAACAGGATCTCAGTCTGAGCAAAGTAGCATTTCTCCCTTTTTACGAACAAAGTGTTCTCCCTGAGAACCTTGAAAATCGTCCGAAGGTGCTTGACGTGCTCCTCGAGCGTTTGGCTGTAAACGACGATGTCGTCCAAGTAGACGACCACGAACTTATCCAAATACTCCTTGAATAGCTGGTTCATGAGAGTACAGAATGTTGCCGGAGCGTTGGTTAAGCCGAAAGGCATCACCAAGAACTCAAACGCTCCATATCTGGTCACACATGTAGTCTTTGCTTCGTCGCCTTCAGCAATGCGCACCTGCCAATACCCCGACCGAAGGTCGAGTTTTGAGAAATACTTCGCCTTGCCCAATTGGTCGAACAAGTCCGCGATGAGCGGGATGGGATACTTGTTCTTCACTGTTACTTTGTTGAGGGCTCGGTAGTCGACGCATAATCGGAGGCTCCCATCTTGTTTCTTCAGAAAGAGAACTGGAGCTCCGAAAGGTGCTTTTGAGCTGCGGATGAGACCACCGCTTAGCAGTTCACCTAACTGCTTTCTGAGTTCTGCCAACTCTGGCGGGGCCATGCGATAGGGTGGTCTCGCTGGAGGCTTCACTCCTGGCTCCAGCTCAATACTGTGATCCACGCCTCTGCGTGGCGGAAGAGTCTTCGGCAACTCAGGTGGCATAACGTCTTTGAACTCCTTCAGGACGTTGGCCACCACAGCAGGTTCTTGAATGGCTTCTTCATTGAGTGGCTCTAGCTTCATAGCAGCCACGAATGTTAGTTCGCCCTTTCGCACCCCTTTCTTCAATTGTAATGCCGAAATATGTTGGGGCTCCTTGGTTCCTCTCCGAGAGACGGGCACCACACAGGGGTCATCGCCTCCCATCATACATAGGGAATTCAAGAATGGCATCGGCACCAACTTCGCCGCGTGCATAAACTCCATTCCAAGGATCACTTGGAAGTCGTCTAGTGGCACGGCCATCATGTTGGTGGTTCCGCTCCAAGTCCCGATTCTGATGGGAACTCCCTTCGCCAATCCGGAGATTCGCCTGGCCTCCGAGTTCACTGCTTTCATTCGGCTTGGGCTCTTCTCCAATGTCAACCCAAGTCGCTGTGCTTCACGATCGGCTATGAAGTTGTGGGTAGCGCCCGTGTCCACCATTGCACGGGTCGTTTGGCCATTCAGCTTGATGTCCACATACATCAGTTCACTACTTCCTGCTTTTTGTGCCTTCGTCTTCATGTTCTCCCCCACTTGACCCCGCATAGCGTTCAACAAACGCATTGCTCCCATTCGGGGTCCTTGCGACTCTTCATCGTCGCTGCTGGATTCAGAACTGCTTGAGCTAAGGGCAACGGTTTTGCCCTTGTCCGATCGGGGAGGGTGGATGGAAGCTGTCAACGCGTTGAGTGCCTGCTTCTGTGGGCACTCCCTTACCATGTGCGGTCCTCCGCACAAGAAGCATCCTCCAGGTTTTGAGGCCTTGCCTTTTGGGTTCGGCCCTTTGTGGGAGCTCTTCTTCTTCTGTTCGCCCCCGAGCTCCTTCCCTCGAGAATGTTTTTGAGGGCGATTGCTTGAAGATTGTTTCCTTCTCGCTGGGTCTTCAGAGGAAACGAAGTCGGTGAGCCTTTCTGCAGCTGCAATTGCCCCGACCACGTCGGTAACATTCCTTCGATTCAGCTCTTGCTGAGCCCATGGTTTCAGACCATCAAGGAAACTGAACAACTTGTCCTTCTCGGACATGTCCTGTATGTCCAGCATCAGTGCAGAAAACTGCTTTACATAGTCTCGGATGGTGGTACTTTGGCGGAGTTGTCTCAACTTCCTTCTTGCGACGAACTCTGTGTTCTCCGGTAGGAACTGAGTTCTCAACTCCCGCTTCAAGTCTTCCCATGTGTCGACTCGACACCGACCTTGTTGGATTTCCTCCCAACGAGTTCGCCACCAAAGTTTCGCATCTCCGTTCAGATACATTGTTGCTATTGAAACTTTGGTATCTTCAGAATCGGGTCTCGTAGCTCGGAAGTATTGTTCCATGTCGAACAGAAAGTTCTCGAGCTCCTTGGCATCTCTGGCCCCTCCGTATCCATGGGGCTCAGGTGCCCTCAAGTTTTGTGGCGGTGCAACGCGGGTGTTGCCTCCTCCCGCATTTAGCGTTCTTGTGAGCATAGCCACCTTCGCCGTGAGTTCCGCCACAACATCTTGTAAGTGCTGCACGGAGTCCTTGGTGTCATCGGACAGTCGGTCGACTAGGGCCTCGACCTTGTCGATCCTGGACTCCGCTTCCTCTTGCGAGCTCTCTACCCCAACAAGTCTTTGTTGGCCATGGTAGAGTTCCTCCATGCTCGCTTCAAGAACATCCAGGCGGGTTTCCGCCGTCGTGAGTCTCTCCTTATGACTCTTTTTCCCAGTTAGCGCACCAGATTGCGCTTCCTCCGCTCGCGGAGAGTTGCCAACTTCTCGCTCATCCTGTTCGCTGCCGCGATCCTCATGAGCGGCTCCAACAGCATGAGAGCGAGTGTGCACATGCAGCCCACCTGCGGCTGCTTGGGGCAAGGGTCCGGCCTGCCCCGTCTTGCTTGATTCGCCACGATGCTTTGCCATGGCGAAGTTGCGAAGTTCGTTCGCTGTTCGATCGAAGAGCTTGCCGGCTCTGATACCACAATGTCACGACCTTAGCTGGAAGTGCCTAAGGCGTGCGGCACCCTTGCGGCCAAAGACGCGAACTTAGCTTGCGTTGCCTAAGTCGCGAGTCACCCGTGCGGCAAAGACGCGAACTTAGCTTTGCCTTGCCTAAGTCGCGCTTCGCCCTTGCGATCTTGCTCCGCAAGGATCAGCCCACTTTGTAACCTCTCGCAGGTCCCGAAGGACCTGTAAAAGAGAAAGAGAGTTAGATCGAAAGAACGAGCAACGGACACGTCCCGAAGTCTCGCGAAAAGGAAAGCTTTACAAGCAATTCGTCGAACACCTTGTGTGCACAAGAGAAAAGAGGGAGAGGGGGAAAAACAAGGCTTTCAAGGATGAACGAACAGCTGCAAGCCCACAAACAGCCGCTCACCTGGTCCCGGACGCAACACCAAGTTCCCGTAAAGGTCACGTACGAACTTGCGAAAGAGTGTTCAACGCCCGGTATATAACCGAAGCCCCATCCAGCCATGTGCCACCCGGGGGGTTCCTGGGTGCTGAGATGGCTGACATTTTGGTGAGCGGAGGCAGCACTCCGCTCACCTCCCGCGGCACGCGAAAACGAAGCCGTTTTGGGCTGTTTTGGGGCTGTTTTGCTCGGTTCGGTGAGCGATCGCTTTGCAACGCTGCAGCTTGTTCGAACTTACATATTTACAAGCAAAATGACCCAAAACCATGGGAAAACATGCTGTTAAGCAGCTGTACATGCGGGTGTGAGCGACGAACGGTTCGTTGAACGAAGTTGTTGCGGGTGCGCGACGACCGTTCGTGACAGGGTGGCACAGGGCTGGATGGGGCTTTCGTATATAGCAGGGACGGTGCTGCCTCTCGCTTCGCTCGCTGTCCGCCGCTCGCCGCTCGCTCGCGCAGCCAAAAATGGCCAGTTTTGGCCCGTTTTTGGGCCGTTTTGGCCAGTTTTTGGCCTGTTCTTGCATTGCGCGGTGACCGTCGAGAGCGGAGCAAAACGTCAGCCATCTCAGCACCCTGGAACCCCCCGGGTGGCACAGGGCTGGATGGGGCTTTCGTATAGCAGGGACGGTGCTGCCTCTCGCTTCGCTCGCTGTCCGCCGCTCGCCGCTCGCTCGTGCAGCCAAAAATGGCCAGTTTTGGCCCGTTTTTGGGCCGTTTTGGCCAGTTTTTGGCCTGTTCTTGCATTGCGCGGTGACCGTCGAGAGCGGAGCAAAACGTCAGCCATCTCAGCACCCTGGAACCCCCCGGGTGGCACAGGGCTGGATGGGGCTTTCGTATAGCAGGGACGGTGCTGCCTCTCGCTTCGCTCGCTGTCCGCCGCTCGCCGCTCGCTCGTGCAGCCAAAAATGGCCAGTTTTGGCCCGTTTTTGGGCCGTTTTGGCCAGTTTTTGGCCTGTTCTTGCATTGCGCGGTGACCGTCGAGAGCGGAGCAAAACGTCAGCCATCTCAGCACCCTGGAACCCCCCGGGTGGCACAGGGCTGGATGGGGCTTTCGTATAGCAGGGACGGTGCTGCCTCTCGCTTCGCTCGCTGTCCGCCGCTCGCCGCTCGCTCGTGCAGCCAAAAATGGCCAGTTTTGGCCCGTTTTTGGGCCGTTTTGGCCAGTTTTTGGCCTGTTCTTGCATTGCGCGGTGACCGTCGAGAGCGGAGCAAAACGTCAGCCATCTCAGCACCCTGGAACCCCCCGGGTGGCACAGGGCTGGATGGGGCTTTCGTATAGCAGGGACGGTGCTGCCTCTCGCTTCGCTCGCTGTCCGCCGCTCGCCGCTCGCTCGTGCAGCCAAAAATGGCCAGTTTTGGCCCGTTTTTGGGCCGTTTTGGCCAGTTTTTGGCCTGTTCTTGCATTGCGCGGTGACCGTCGAGAGCGGAGCAAAACGTCAGCCATCTCAGCACCCTGGAACCCCCCGGGTGGCACAGGGCTGGATGGGGCTTTCGTATAGCAGGGACGGTGCTGCCTCTCGCTTCGCTCGCTGTCCGCCGCTCGCCGCTCGCTCGCGCAGCCAAAAATGGCCAGTTTTGGCCCGTTTTTGGGCCGTTTTGGCCAGTTTTTGGCCTGTTCTTGCATTGCGCGGTGACCGTCGAGAGCGGAGCAAAACGTCAGCCATCTCAGCACCCTGGAACCCCCCGGGTGGCACAGGGCTGGATGGGGCTTTCGTATAGCAGGGACGGTGCTGCCTCTCGCTTCGCTCGCTGTCCGCCGCTCGCCGCTCGCGCAGCCAAAAATGGCCAGTTTTGGCCCGTTTTTGGGCCGTTTTGGCCAGTTTTTGGCCTGTTCTTGCATTGCGCGGTGACCGTCGAGAGCGGAGCAAAACGTCAGCCATCTCAGCACCCTGGAACCCCCCGGGTGGCACAGGGCTGGATGGGGCTTTCGTATAGCAGGGACGGTGCTGCCTCTCGCTTCGCTCGCTGTTCGCCGCTCGCCGCTCGCTCGCGCAGCCAAAAATGGCCAGTTTTGGCCCGTTTTTGGGCTGTTTTGGCCAGTTTTTGGCCTGTTCTTGCGTGGTGCGGTGACCGTCGTGAGCGGAGCAAAACGTCAGCCATCTCAGCACCCTGGAACCCCCCGGGTGGCACAGGGCTGGATGGGGCTTTCGTATAGCAGGGACGGTGCTGCCTCTCGCTTCGCTCGCTGTTCGCCGCTCGCCGCTCGCTCGCGCAGCCAAAAATGGCCAGTTTTGGCCCGTTTTTGGGCTGTTTTGGCCTGTTTTTGGGCTGTTCTTGTGTGGCGCGGTGACCGTCGTGAGCGGAGCAAAATGTCAGCCATCTCAGCACCCTGGAACCCCCCGGGTGGCACAGGGCTGGATGGGGCTTTCGTATAGCAGGGACGGTGCTGCCTCGCGCTTCGCTCGCTGTTCGCCGCTCTCCGCTCGCTCGCGCAGCAAAAAATGGCCAGTTTTGGCCCGTTTTTGGGCTGTTTTGGCCAGTTTTTGGCCTGTTCTTGCGTGCCGCGGCGACCGTCGTGAGCGGAGCAAAACGTCAGCCATCTCAGCACCCTGGAACCCCCCGGGTGGCACAGGGCTGGATGGGGCTTTCGTATAGCAGGGACGGTGCTGCCTCTCGCTTCGCTCGCTGTCCGCCGCTCGCTGCTCGCTCGCGCAGCCAAAAATGGCCAGTTTTGGCCCGTTTTTGGGCTGTTTTGGCCTGTTTTTGGGCTGTTCTTGTGTGCCGCGGCGACCGTCGTGAGCGGAGCAAAATGTCAGCCATCTCAGCACCCTGGAACCCCCCGGGTGGCACAGGGCTGGATGGGGCTTTCGTATAGCAGGGACGGTGCTGCCTCTCGCTTCGCTCGCTGTCCGCCGCTCTGTCACGACCTTAGCTGGTTTTGCCTAAGGCGTGCGGCACCCTCGCGCGTCCGTCCGCAAAGGTCAGCCTCCCCGAAGCCTCCCATTGTCCCTTAGGACCAACAAAAGAGAGAACGGGTTAAAGAGAACGCCTCAATCGGGATCCACAAGCAAACATGTCCGAAAAACACTTCATAGACAATGCAAATTACAAACAGACTTTACAAGCTCTGAATAGTTGCACAACAAAGGGTAAAATGGTCCATTACAGACCGAAAGCTCTCGAACGTGTCCACATGACACAACCTTTATTTACAAGCCTAAAGAGGCCACCAACCCAACTAAAATGGGACTTATAAGCCTTCGGCCGCCCCTCTATCTGCTGTACAAGGCATGAAATGCCAAAAGACAACGGACAGACATAAGCATTACATCCAACATCTTGTTTAGAAGTTTGTCCGTTACATTCTCCCCCACTTATCCCTTCGACGTCCTCGTCGAAGCCTTTGTGAACACTGCAACTCTTCGCCTTTGCTGAGTCTTCAATCTTCCGCTCCAGCTGCAATGCGCCTCCTGGCTCCCAGCTGCTCTCCGCTGCTGTTTCTGAGTAGTCGAACCTTTGATCCGCCATGCTGCTTCAACTCGCCAATGACTCTGACTCTGGTGTGGGGTTGGCTGAGTTGTATTGATCCTCGTTGATTCCTGCGGATCCACCAAATGAAGGAAAAGACCATTCTTACTGCGCCAGTTTCTCAAAATTTCCACATGCTACTTGAACTGGGTGGATGCTTGTTGGAGCTTTAACGAGCATCGCCTCGCAAACTTCTGAAGTTTTGGGTCCTTCCTCCACAAAATCTGCTCATTGACTCTTCTTTCAGTTAGTTGTCACATCCAAGTAGGTTCGCATCACTTCCGCTTTCGATTGGCATTTCGTTGGGAAATGAAGCGGACAATCTACTCTCAGTAGCATTGATCACCGTTGGTGAGGATTTTGACAACTATTGTCTTCAATTATCTTCGAAGGGTCTTTGAACTTGTGCAGAGCTCCTCTGCTGGATAGATAAGAGAACTGGGGTACTCGGTTTCGCCCATTCTCTTAAGAGTTGAGAAGGCAAAGGTTACTTGACTTCGCCCGCCTCCTCGAGGTTGTACTTCATGCATCGAGCTGGTTACTGGCCTTCGCCTGCTCTTTGCTCACACTTCTGAAGCACTTGAAGTGTTTGCACTCCTTGCGTTGAGTTAGCTACTGTGATTCACCTTCTCAATGCCATTGAACTTCTGGAATGCAGGAAGTTTTCACCCCAACTTGGAGTAATTCTCTGATAGATGAGGTCGCCTCTGGGATTGTACCGTCTTCTCCATCAACCCTGCCGCCTACTCCACTGAGTAGCAAAGGTACAGCACCACGTACTGCCTGCTTCGTTCCTTGGTCGTGCACTCTTGCATGACCCGAAGTCCTTCACTTACGGCTATCTTGATGAGAAACTTGTTGACACCGGTCTTACGAAGTTTCTTGGCCTCTGCCCTTCAGCCTTGTCTCGGTACTTGGAGATTGCCTCTGCATGCTCCACCTCCTCGGCCCCTTTCACGACCAAGCGCTCTCCCTCCGTGAGAGCAAGGGATCAATGACTTGCACGGAAGTCCCGCCTCTGCGGTACCATGGCGCTGCCATGCCCATGGCCCTACTATCCGTCGCTTCGCCTCTGTATCCCTTTCCTTCACAATCAGTAGAGATGTCTCCGTGGCACTCCTCTGAGTCCACCTCCATTCTAACTGATGCTTGATTTTGGGTAGCAACGTTCGCTTACTCGACCTTGTCCTCTGACTTGTCGGGCTCCCTTAAGCGAATATGAGCTCTGGAGCAGTCCAACTCTCCAGCTGCTTCGATCATACCTCTGCATGATCAAGTCCCTCTCATGGGACTCACTGGTACTTGCATTCGAACTTTTCCCTTGGTGGAACCCAGCCCCCATATGCTGATGACCAAGGTTTTCATCCGATGCAAAATTCGGTGCACGCCCGGAAGACCCGCCTCTGCGGTACCATGGCCTTCACTCCTTGAATCCATAGCCCTTCTTGCCGTCGTGTTGTTCACCAAAGCGGAGCTCCCAGTAGCTCCCGATCATACCTCCATATGATCTCATCCCTCACGGGACAATGTCGTGTGTGTCGCATTGCCACGAACTGTTCCACCACGATCCGCTGCACCATGTCGCCTCCTGGTGACATCTCCATTGCATTCTGATCCTTGTGGAATAAACTCGAATTGTGAACCCTCCATGTGTGGCCTCTGCCAATACATCGCAGGGTCTCCTCCACCTTCGATTTTGTTCGCTCCTTTGGCAATCGACCTTCATCCACCCACTCTTGGGTCACACCTAGATGAAGCACCGCTCTAGGACAGTCCGTCGCCTAGTAGCTCCCGAAGTCCACCGACTTCGCTGTAATTTGTGCACCATTGCCTGGATCCTGGGCCTCTGCCCCTACCAGCACAATCTCCGCTGCACACTGCTTCCTTCATAGCAACTCAAATGACAACACTGTGGCATATTCTTCAAGAGTACCCGCCTCTGCATCCTCTTGCCCCGTGCTAAGGCCTTCTGAACTCAACTTCGCCTCCGCAAATTGAGTCGCCTTAGTTCCTCCATCGAATGCTCCTCCGAGATAAGGTGCATGTGCCCCGAAGCTCCCTTCGTCTTTGGCACCATGCAAGATGAGTCCGCTCTGTCAGAATGAAGGACCCAGGGAACAGCATGATTCTACTCCTGCCTCTGCAAGAGTTCATGTCCTTGACCTCTGTCTAGGGAAAGCGCTGTGCCTCTGCTCCATGTTCCAACTTCTATGCTGGCTCCCTTCAAGCGGCTTGGGTACTTCGCCAAGTTACACCCAAGTTGCTCCGCTCCTCGTTTCTGCATTGAGTCGATGGTGGCCCTCGCGCCCACCATTCCACGGGTCAGCCCTCCCTTGAGTCCGATCTCCATATCGACTCCAAGTGTGCCTCCATTTGAGTTGCTTTGGGTCGCTCCCCCACTTGATCTCGCAATGCATCCACCAATGCATTCTCTCAAGCGAGATCATGCGACGACTCCTCGCCGCTTGCTCAGTCCATCGAGCTTCGTGGAGTTGTTGTTTGTGAGGTACTCCTCCTCAACATGTGAAGTCCATCTCACATGATTCTCCCTTTGGAGAGCTGAGACTTATCCCTCCTGGATAACTGTCCCGTTGGAGCAACATCTCTCTTCGTTTCGGAGACCACCATCCCCTTGGACTACTCCGATCTGCTGAACAAACTGTGCATTGTTCTGCCTCTTGCAAACGCACTTGCTAGATTGCGCCTCCACGTCAATACAGCCACCGCTGCACCCCTCAAGGCCTAGCAACATGCTGAACTCGTTGCACACTTCAGCCTCCTCCGGACGTATCCTTCGCATGTCGAAGAGAAAGTTTCAATGCTCCATGGCGACGAGTCTCGACCGCCTTGGGATGGCCACGAACAATCCATCGTCCGCATACAAGCCCATGCATGAGTACCGAATTCTTCGAGTTAGCAATTCCCCTCACCTCTGTGAGCTTTGCACAACTCTTTCGGTCGCTGAGCAACTCATTCCACTTTGCATGGTCTCGTCCTTTGCCAAGCGCCTCGCTTGCCTTGAGCACCATCAAGTAAAGTTGTCAACGTTGAG